>NW_017309476.1:100627-105225 GCF_000935625.1 Nanorana parkeri
GAAACGAATAAGAAACGAATAAGAACAGAAAACGAAACGAACGTTCGTGCGAACGCTACCGAATTTCGGAAATGGAAATTCGGATTCGTTTGCATTCGTTATGTCTGTAATTCGGAATTCGGATACATCCGAATGTCCGAATTTACGAAAATTCGTCCGAATTTCGATTCGGAACGAAACGAATCGCACATGTCTAATATCCGACCATTCACCTGTATCTCTCCTTCTACACAGACTGGACATACCATCCACGCCTATGACTTGGCGTTTTCCGTCATACCTGTTACAAGATGACACCTTCCAACAGAACCTGTCCTTATGGTGGCGAGAATACGCAGATTGTAACTCTCAACATGTTGATGAACCTATCCTGCACTGGGAAGCAGCGAAAGCTGTCTTGCGTGGTAGGATTTTGGCTTACTCTACCTCCCGGAAGAAACTAACCCTGCAAAAATATACTAATGCCTGTACTACAGCACGTTTGGCCTACACCACATACAAATCTCTCCCTTCGGATGAGAACAAGCAACATTGGGTGCAGGCCAAACACAACTGCAACCAATGGCTCAGTCAATACGATTTGCAGATTAGATCCTATAGGGAGGTGGATCTGTTCAAGTATGGCAACAAAGCCGGCAGGCTACTGGCTAACTTAGCTCGGGGAGCACGCCCTTCCTCTCACATCCTTAGTTTATGGGATGGGGAGGGGAAAGTTCAATCTAACCCGACCACAGTCTCTGACATCTTCTCTACTTATTACAAAACACTGTATAGTGTACCCCCTTCTGAAACTGACGGAGGTGAATCATGCCTACGCTCAGTGAACTTACCCTCTCTGTCAGAATCATAAGTGGAAAAACTAAACGCTGAAATCACTGTGCAAGAATTACAACGGGTTATTGCAGCATCTCCTCGAGCTAAGGCACCCGGTCCTGACGGTTTATCAACCGACCTTAACTAACTTGTATAATTATATCCTTCGCACTCGACAGTACCCTCCTACTTTCAACGAGGCATTCATTAGACTACTCCCCAAGCCAGGCAAGGACCCATTAAGTCCAGGGTCCTATCGCCCCATACCTGTCTAAAATCATGGCTGATAACACTGGCTTCCATTTTACCCTTGATCATAGCACCAGCACAATCTGGTTTTGTATCTGGGAGATCGGTTATAACTAACATTAGAAAGGCCATTACTGCACTGGGATACTCTCGTCTGTCGGTGTCTTCTCGGCAATCCTCAGCCCTGTTGGCTCTGGATGCGGAGAAGGCATTTGACAGCGTCAGTTGGCGATGGCTTCTCCAGGTTCTCCGGCATATGGGGTTTGAGGGTTCATTTCTTAACTATATTGCCACCATGTATACCTCACCGTCAGCTCGTATCTTCACTTCCACTTTCCTTTCTCCCTCCTTTTCCCTAGGCAGAGGAACACGTCAGGGCAGCCCCCTATCCCCACTTCTTTTCAATCTGGCCATTGAGCCCCTGGCAAGAACACTTTCCTCTCCAAAAATTTTCACAGGGATCCAAATGGGCACTCACCTTATCCAAACATTATTATTTGCTGATGACATTCTGCTCTTCTTGTCAGACCCAAACTCCCAACTACCAAAGCTTTTTGACCATATCAGACTTTTTGGCTCATTTTCGGGCCTAAAAATTAATGTAGAGAAAAGTGAATTGATGTTCCTCTCTTCTACTACACGTCCTAGGGACACGAGCTGGACATCAAAGAACTTAGTTCAATTGCGCAATAGGTCCATTAAATATCTAGGGGTCCAACTTCCTAAAAATGCTTCAGAACTATACACACTTAACTTCACACCGGTCATACACAAAATTATCCACGAGTTACACACATGGTCCTCCCTTCCACTGTCCGTCCTAGGTCGTTGCCACCTACTGAGAATGATTAGCTTCCCACGACTTCTCTACCCTCTCCAAACACTACCTCTCCTGCTCAAACACACTGACATCCGCTTGCTCAATAGGGCCTTCACCACATTCATTTGGCGGAACAAGAAGCCAAGGATTGCACTGCGTACGCTCCAAAACCCGAAGTCCCAATTAGGGGTGAACGTACCAGACATACGACTATATAATTTAGCATGCCTCTCCCGGCATGTGCGAGACTGGTCGCACAATACTGAACATTACTCTAACACGGGATTGGAGCAGCGTTTGGTGCATCCGTGGTCCCTTGCAGGAGTATTACACACACCCTTACAAAAACTACCACCATCAATTAAACAGAATGTCCTCATTAGGGACACAGTGATTTCATGGAGGGAGATATGAAAACTAAGTAAACTCCCTGGCACAACAACCCCACTCATGCCCATTCTGTCTTCTCCTGCATTCCCCATGGGTATTTCGTCGGGCATCTATAAAACCTGGCATGTCCAAGGTATTCGGACACTACAGGACCTTTTGAATCCCCAGGGAGAATGCAGGACTCTAACAGAATTGATAGCATCTCGTCAAATGACCCAGGATCACTTTCTTCAATATGGTCAGATCACCTCCTTCCTCAGAACCCATATACACCTCCCTGCACATCTCTCTCTCTCGGGCATACTCTATTCTTCGCCCTTCCCCGGGGGACACAGCCTCAAAGTTACCCTGCTATGCTCACAAGTGGGCCACACTTTTACAACTATCCCCTGAAGATACCTACGACCTGATGCTCAGGAGCTGGCACGCAGTGTGCAAAAATATACGTAGCGAACAGTGGAGAGAAATACAATTTAAATTAATTAACAGGGCTTACTGTGCCTTCAACTTTGGTCCCACACGTCCACATTCTCCATGGCTTCAAGCCTGCCCTAAATGTCAGACACCACGGCCGGATCTAACCCACCTCTTTTGGCAATGCCCCAACATCCAGGGATTTTGGGAAAGTTTAATTCGCTATATGTCACGGTTACATCCACACTTAGGGTTGCTAACCCCTTTTTACTGCCTATTCCAGGTAATACAGGACCCCTCTTCCAACTCATACTCTTCATTGTCCCAATGGGAGCACTACTGCCTTTACTGCCTTAGGGCCTGGCTTCTCCCCAATCCGCCCACTCTGGCGGACGTAAAGACTACCCTACACCACCTCATGCTCATTCTGAAACTCGATAATAAACATAACCTCCACTTAAGACCCCATTCACACTGAGCGACATCTTCCTATTGGGCTGTATGCAATCAGGAGCAATATCGCTCAAAATCGCTCTAAGACCCCAGTCACACTGAGCGACATGGAAATCGAAAATCACACGAGAAAAGGCCGCATGCAGCTCCGTGCTGCGTGCGGGGCCGTACCGAGCAGCTCCCGGGAAGGACAGGTGCTGTGTGTGATTAGTACGCAGCCCCTGTCCTTCTTTATGGGAGTACACAGCCATACGCCGCCCTACGCTCACCCCAAGTGCAGGTCCATACGGGTGCGGGTGTCCCGGCTCGGACGCAGACAGGACACCCGCACGGACGTGCAAGGCGGTTCAGCGTCGGGGGGGTGGGGGTTAGGGGTATGGCTCCGTACTCCCATAGAGAAGGACAGGGGCTGCATACTGATTACACGCAGCACCTGTCCTTCCCGGGAGCTGTACGTGCCGGCCGTTTCTCGTGTGAATGAGGCCTAATTGATTCCACTTGTTTTCTGCAGTAACTTTGTAACACTTTCACACTCAGATTAAAGAAAAACAGTATTAAAGGAGAAGTCCAAGAATTTAAAAAATGTTCTCTTGCAATGGGGGCTGCCCGCGCACTGTAAGAGTTAAGTGCTCGTTTTGTCTAGGCGGGCTTCAGATAAAGCAGATCTATTCACCTGATTCTCGGTCCTGGGGCGGTTCAGCACTCATCACTCTTCCCCTCCATTCCTACTATGGAATGTGTCTTGCAGGGGCGTAACTAGAAATCACAGGGCCCCATAGAAAATTTTGTATCCTCTAGAAAATTTTGTGACCTCTAGACATGTGCACCAGCAAAAAATTTGTTTAGTTTAGTTTCGTTTTTCGGGTCTGAAATTAAATTAGTTTCGGACGAAATTCGTTTATGAAAAAAAAAAACCATTAAATATAACTTGACTTGCCCGGGATTTGAACCTGGGAACTTAGCAATGGCAAGCCTGTCTTTTC
The DNA here is from genome assembly GCF_000935625.1 of Nanorana parkeri. Lineage (NCBI taxonomy): Eukaryota > Metazoa > Chordata > Amphibia > Anura > Dicroglossidae > Nanorana > Nanorana parkeri. Next base: position 104,750 of record NW_017309476.1, read on the forward strand.
ACCACTACTCTATAGCCTCTGTACATTAAGCATAGAAGCATGTGATATATATGAATGCAATATGTAGCATTTGACATCCGAGAATGTCAAATGGGCGGAGCGAGCCATGACGTCATGGCTCTCTCTGCCCATCTGTTGACACAGACTTAATGTCATTTTGTTTCTTCTGGTTTTCGTCGGGCATGACTGTTTTTTTTTCAATTAAAGGATTTTGTCAAAAGTCTGGACTTTTTACTAACTATTTGATTTATCCAATAACGCATTTCGGGAAATCGGGAATTTCGGAGTCGTTTGCATTCGTCCTAGCTGTAATTCGGAATTCGGATGCATCCGAATCTCCGAATTTCCGAAAATTCGTCCGAAATTTCGGAACAAACCGAATCGCACATGTCTAGTGACCTCTAGTTATGCCCCTATGGTGGGCTCTGCAGAGTTACCCTCAGATGGGCTGGTCACACTCCTTACCTGTCTGCCTC
>NW_017309476.1:108430-108866 GCF_000935625.1 Nanorana parkeri
TACATGCTACTTTGTATAGACCCGTGGTTTAAAATCCCAATAAAATCAATTTTAACCCCTTCATGATAAAGCCTTTACATTCAGATACGGGTTCGCTAAATAGCGATCCCGTATCTGACAGCTGAAGATAGCAGAGAGGTAGCAGTGACTCACCTCTCTGCTATTCGTTTTGACAGCTGGAGAGCCTGGCCGATGTTAAATGTTACATTTCAACCACTAGATACAAATGTATCTCTTGAGTGAAATGTATCAGTTTTGATCGTCTATGAACGATCAAAGACCTTTAGTGAGGTCTGATTCTGACATGCTGTCAGGATCAGTCTCTAAAGTTATTATTAGGTGTTCCTAAGTTTGGAGCAGCCTGATAAAAACTAAAAATTTAAAAAAGTTAATTTATTAAGCAGTCATAGTGATTGCTTGATATAAACTGACAAAA
>NW_017309476.1:109005-112625 GCF_000935625.1 Nanorana parkeri
GGAAAATAAAACTTTTATATATAAATATATTTGTATACTATAATTATTATTACAAAAATTCTAAAAATAATAATAATAATCAAAACTTGCTGCTGTGGAAGAATCACACAGCAAAAATGTAAAAATGTAAAGTGTCGTGTATGTTAGTTCTACCAATATATATATATATTGTACTTACCACTGCTAAACTGGTAGTGAAGATTCATCATTGGAAATTTCAAACAATCGTCTCCAAAGACCATGTCCTCCTTGCCAGAGAAAAATAAATCCAGATGACCTCTGGAATCCATTCCATGTATGTGATAGAGTTTAGTTGTTGTGGGATCCATCGGTCTTCAAGGCTGTACAGGCTTCTCTTCTCCTCTCTGGATTTCACTTTCCACTATCATTTACTATTGATGAAATTCCAATTATATTCATCTGGATTAAACTCAGCAGATTTATTAGCATGCAATTCAATATATTCATACGACAATCGTATTTACCGAGCAGTCATGGGGATACAGCTGACTGAACTATGATGGCCATAAGGGTTTTAATATGTTAAACAGTGGAGTCAGATGTTATCTCAGCTCATTGTCATTTGACACATGTAATAGATAGATAGATAGATAGATAGATAGATAGATAGATAGATAGATAGATAGATAGATTATTTTTATATGGAATCATGTTTAGATATTTGCACATGGAACAAGACATTCCAGGAATGCTTTTTCATCTGGTTCTCCTTGAATCAAGTTTATCCGTCTACCTCCTTAAACGAGTTGTAAAGTTCCAGCATCTCCTCTCCTGTTATAACATCGGCATTGTAATAAGAATACATACTGGAGTTGTTTCTGATAATACAATCAAAGTTTACAGGAAAAAAATCCCTTTTATGTAGGGAGCGCTGCCTTCTGTCTGACCATCACTTCCAACAGCTTCCTGGATTCCCAGTGTGCATTGTGTCTCTTTCCCTGCTGCTGGATGTGATGCAATCTCCATTTCTCAAGACTACATATCCCATTGTGCATTGCTTCCCGCAAGCAATGATAATGTTACATTGTTCAGACTTTAAAAACGTAAACGTAAGCCCCTCCCAGGGGGCTTGACTAGAAATCACAGGGCCCCATAGCAAAGATTTGTATGGGGCCCCGTGATTGCTAGTTATGACACTTGCAAGAGCCCACCTGATATACCAAACAGCCCACCTGAGAGTGACCCTGCAGAGCCCACCATAGCCTCCCGTCAGCCTAGGCTCAATATACCGCGAGCTGTGGCTCGCGGTATACTGAGACGCCGCAGTATACCGCGAGAAGCTGCTCGCGGTATACTGAGACGCCGCAGCTGAAGCGGATCCCGACAATTGTGCCTGGATCCGCCCAGCTGCGTGACTGACAGCTGGCTCTGCCTATCTAAAGGCAGAGCCAGCTGTACCCGCCTCCTCCCTCGTCCGTTCCGCCAGTCAGCGCTGGAGGATCGGAGCGGGGAGGGGGGAATCCAGTCTCTCCCCTGTGACGGCTCTTTGCAGTGACAGGATCGAGAGGTAAGCGAACGCCGGTATGTGTTCGCTCACTACCCGATCTACTGAGCCGACCTGTGACATTCTCATTGTTGCCATACTTTTGTTTGTTACAATCACATGACAGTCATGGGGCATTCAGCTGACAGAGCTGTGATTACCGTCTCCTTTTTTTGTAAAATAAACATTTGCAATTCTACCCAATATATATATATATATTTTCCCCCCTATTCTCTTGTCTACATGTAGGTATATTTGGCCATATAACTTGTTGTATTTAGGTTTTTAAAAAGTTATGAAGTTCATAACAGAAAAGAGAAAAAAACTATTATTTCACCATAAACCAATATTATTGAGTATATAGAAGTAGTTTGATATTACACCCCTCATATAGCCACTGCACAATGTACAAAAATACCATCAATGGGGTTTTTCTATGAGGACCGCTGGCCATCCTAAAAGGTGAAAGGTAGATGCGGGGACCTATTAGGGATTCTGGATGTGAAAACAAGACTTCTCAGTCATCCATCTTCCTGTGGGACTAAAACATTCAGCAGTGGGAAAGAGAGCTTGAGCCAGGCATTATATTTTTATACTATCTTAATTTTATCCTGGACATATAACAACAAGGGAGCTTAGTACTATGAGATTAATGAATGGGACTTGATATAGGCATTTCAGACCTATCTGAGCCAGATTAAATATTAAATAAGGATCAATTATTGTGCTCAGTGGCGTCACAAGGGCGGTGCGGGGGGTGCGGCCCGTATCCGGTTGCCACCATTGGAATGTCATTTTGGTGTCACCCCTATGAAAAGTCTGTGGCCAGCTTTAGAGCCAGACCTCCATCTGGACTGATTTGGTTAAATCTACCTCTACTCTTAAGTTTGATTAATTCAATGTTTTCCTTAAATTAGTTTCTGCTTTATCCTTCAACAGCCAGGCTGTAAGACAGCAGAGATACCAAGATGTGACCTTATACTTGGCCGATTCTTGGTGACTGTAGGCCTCAGTTAGGCACACACTCCTCTTTTAAAACAAGACAGACCCGGAGAGACTGAGCGGAGGGGCTACATGACTGGGGGGAGGAATAGTCCCGGGAGAAAGAGTTAAAAATAAAATGGGAATAGCTGCTCTTACCTGATTGGACGTGATAGTCAAGTGTCCGTGAGGGGACGCATGGGAAGAAACTGCAAGGGCTGAGGCCTTTTCTGGAAATCGACGAAGGAAGCTGGTTGTCCCACCCTCCCTCCCTGAATTTGGTAGTTCTGAGGGTTGTGGGGTTCTTTTGTCACGGCAGCTTAGCGGGTCTTTGGGGGGGTCTTCAGAATCGGAGTTGATTACAAAAATGAGGGGCCATCAGCTGGTACGGGTGCTTCCCCCTGCTGGTGTCCGGATTTGTAGGGGGCGGGGCCTGGCCCCTTGGGAACCTGGAAGTAGTAAGTGTCCTCGAGCTGGTTGCGGTGTGGCTGGGAACATGGGTGGAGTGTCGGTAGAGGCCTTTTTGGGCTGTTGGGCACCCAAAGACCCCTTCTCAGGTCAACAATAGTTTACAGTATTATTTGTGTATATTATTTGGTTTATTACTTTTGGTTATTGTTAAAGTTGTTTGTTTAATAAAAGGGCTGCTGTGGCCGTTAAAATCCATGTCACGCAGTCCGAGTGTTTATTGGGGTTTTAACGGAGGGACAAAAATTGACTAATCCATCAGTCGTGGTTGTTTGGAGGTGCAGCTCCTGGCTGACTCTAATAACCTCTGAGCATCACCATAGTTCATAGACACTGAGGGACTATATGGCCCTTTTAGTGATTTCTTTTATAATGGTGCTGAAAGCAGGACCTCCAACATCACCAACTCCACAAGGTAGAGAATACTCTGATCATCTCTCCCTACAATTCCAATGGCACAGGCACAAATAGCTATAAAGACCTTGGATTTCTGTCTTTATTTCTGTTTCACTCTTGTTCTTTACCTTCAAAGCTCCATCAATGTGACCTCAACCATCCTGGTGAGAGAATCCTGTCATTGGCTGCTCTACAGCACCCGCCTGGAGCTACTGCAGATCCCATTTTGAAGAACCTTGGCCACCTTCACCTTCTCTCTCCCTAAGTTCTC
>NW_017309476.1:114293-115909 GCF_000935625.1 Nanorana parkeri
TGCAGTTACTTTGTAACACTTTCACATTTAGATCAAAGAAAAACAGTATTAAAGGAGAAGTCCAAGAATTCAAAAAATGTTCTCTTGCAATGGGGGCTACCCGCGCACTGCAAGAGTTAAGTGCTCGTTTTGTCTAGGCGGGCTTCAGATAAAGCAGATCTATTCACCTGATTCTCGGTCCTGGGGCGGTTCAGCACTCATCACTCTTCCCCTCCATTCCTACTATGGAATGTGTCTTGCAGGGGCGTAACTAGAAATCACAGGGCCCCATAGCAAAATTTTGTATGGGGCCTCGTGACTTCTAGTTATGGCCCTTGCAGAGCCCACTTGAGATCCTACGCAGCCCACCTGAGGGTGACCATGCAGAGCCCACCATAGTCTCTCTATGATGGGCTCTACAGGGTCACCCTCAGGTGGGCTGGTCACACTCCTTACCTGTCTGCCTCCTCTTCCTGCACGATCGCTGATGGGCCCCGCTTTCTACTCCAAACCCTTCCTGGGGCTTGTGGGTTTTTGGGCAACATTTGAGGGAAGGTATATAGAGCGTGGATATATTTTTTGATTACTAGAGGCTGCGAGGATCAGGTGAATATATCTGCTTTATTTGACCCCTCCCCTGGTCAAAACAAGGCCTTAACCCGTACAGCAGGGCTAATTTTTTTTCAGTTAGTGGAGTTCTCCTTTAAATCTCTCAGCTGCAATCACCTACTCCCCCTTGCAAGCTACGAGGAAGATAAAAGCGAGATAATCGGTGAGATCGCTCACATTGCTTCTACTCTGCAGTGCGCAGTAATCAATGACTAACCCCAGCTTACCGAGGGCATTCTTCACAAAGTCCTCATCGTATTTCAAACAATGGAACCGTTCCCCCCCAACAACATAGTAGGTCGCATCTAATGACCCCAAAAGTATCAGCTTGCCTCCGGGTCCCAGCAGCTTTATCATCTTTTCCAGATTTCTCATATATTCATCTTCATTTTTACTGATAACTTCCAGTATCCATGCGCTGACAATGCAATCAGCGAGCGGTAACGCCACCGGGGAGGTTATGTTTTCCTGTTCAAAATCACATTTCAAGATCTGCTTGATGGACGATTTTAGTTGCATATCTTTCTTCTGAAGTTGGTCCCTGAAAAAGAACATTAAACGGGCATTACGGGGAGAGCTTCCAGCAAGCTGCACGTGATGGGCATAGTTTGGTTTAGCATTACATTTATCTACAATGTCTACAGGTTATATTCCACCTTACAGACAGAAAAACTAGAAGTGAATTGCAAGGTGTCGCTGCTCTGACTTAATCAGCCCTGAATGGAAATGACTGCTTGAGCTATTGAGCTCTGTAGTCAGCAAGCTTCTTTTTTTCCCCCCAGCAAAGCAGATATAGAAAATGTGGAAATGAGCTGAGAGCTCCATCTGCTGGCTAGCAATGCAAATATCATGTATCCGTATGCGATATTTCATAGTTACCTAAATTAAATGTTAAAAAATGATATATTAAAGGAGAATTATGAGGGGAGTCATTTTAACTCAACCTAATAGTTCGAGCCATCGAGCCTGAAACTAATAATTCGAGACTGAAACTGTCACACGTCGGCTCAATAGATCGGAAAGTGAGC
>NW_017309476.1:116816-117497 GCF_000935625.1 Nanorana parkeri
GTCAGTTCAGATTTAAAACTAGGGCTGGTACTGATTAAAATGTTCCTGTTCGATTAATCAAATTTTTTAATAATCGATTAATCGAATAATTTCGCTTAATTATAACGCACATACAGATCCAACTACATTGGCCTATACACATACAGCACAGCAATGAAGTAATAAAATGAACTAGGATCACACTAATCCAGCACGTTATTAATCTCACGTGCCCCACTCAATATGGCCGCCGCTTGAGTGGGGCAACTCAGAATAATAACGTGCTGGATTAGTGTGATCCTAGTTCATTTTATTACTTCATTGCTGTGCTGTATGTGTATAGGCCAATGCCTTGGCTGGTGCTCGTGCAGAAAGTTTCTTGGGCAAACTCACCGGCCCAAGTTTCTCCGTCGGCCACTTGGGCCGGTGAGGGAAGGGGGGGAGGAGTCTGGTGATGTCATGGAAATCGAAGTCACCGGACTACTCCCCCTTCCCTTCGTTAGCCGTCACGGACATCGACGTCACCGGATCAGCAACGGTAGTCACGGAAGAAGGCGGAGAGGTGAGTGTTTTCATTAGCGATCGACAGCATTTTAATCGATCAAAAATGTTAACGATTAATCGAGGAATTCATCATTAATTTCCGCAGCCCTACTTTTTCTTTTGAAAAGTAATTTTTATTCAGTTTTTTGCAGAGAACAT
>NW_017309477.1:0-26165 GCF_000935625.1 Nanorana parkeri
AAACCGCCCACCCACATTCAAGAAGCCGCTGTCCGACCATTTAATTACAACGGTCAGACAGCAAGTGGTTAAAGAACGGACCAACAGAGGGTTTCCTCAAACTTGGGTAAACAGATTGTTACAATGAACTAGACTCCAGGGATAGGAAAGTGGCTAGATCAGTAAGGAGAATCCTCCCAGAGAAAAGGCAAAGAGATAGAGATAATTACCCCCCCTGAATACAAACCAATAAAAAAAATCAGGAGATATTAAATGTTCTTGGTACATTAATATGGGAAGTCTTAGTCTCAAGTTGCAGATCTAAATAAGAAAATACTACCAACTAGGGATGCAACAATTAATTTTAATTGATAATCGATAATTAGAATCGTCAGGGATACTCATTATAGATTAGTCGAATCGGTTAGTTGAGCCGAGCGCTGGAGGCGGCACCCAGCGGGAAGTAGAGACCGCTGTGCCTCTGCATTCCCATGCTGCTGCTCCCGTGTCTACGCTGCTGCCCTAGTGCCCCCTTTTCTGCCAGTGGTAGAAAGCCCGTGTTAAGTCTCCAATCCAGCGGCTGGGAGCAATAGCCAGCCTGCTATAGGCTATTTTAAATTGCAAAAGCCAAAAGCAGGCTGGTGCTTGCACCCGCCCACTGGCTGCTGTCAATCAGCAAAGGAGGATTCAGCTGCCTGAATCAGGGTCACCGGAGGACATTAGTATATGTTTACCTGTGAGAGCTATGGCCGAAAAAGGTTGGCCCATACTTCTCTTTTAAAGTATATAAAAAGTTTTACATTTATTCTTGCCAAATGATTTTTTATTCTGTACAGCCAATGTTGTAATATTCACACATTTTCCACGCTGCACAGCCAGATGGTTGCTACTTAAGGCCTGGTTCACATCTGCACGTTGCTGGGAACGTACCTCAGGGCTGGTGCAGACTTCGGCGATCCCGGGACATGCGTCCTGTGTGCAGATGCACACAGCGCTTGTCTCACAGGTTTTTAAACCGCAATCTTGCATGATTGCATGGGCGGAATCGCGTTGGGAGGTCACGCAATCTGCCTGGGGCGACTAGGGTGCCATTAGAAAATAATGGCACCGCCATCTGTGGTGGTGTGCGTTTCCGTGAGCGGTTTCTTGCCACATTGCCACGTGGTCACGGATCGCCTACGTGTGAACCTGGCCTCACCTGTTTCTGCCCATACTGCTTCTGCTGCTTGGTGGGAAACGGCGTTGCTCTTATTTTTTTATTTCTCCCCCTTCCCCTAGCCTCCCATAAGACCCCCTGAGCATCATGTTTATGCCCCCTGAGCTAAAGAGGGTGTTAAACCTGGATTAGATAGGCATGATGTCTGTGGCAGTGGACACTACTACTGTAATAGGCTGGCTCCACCTGACTCACCGGCTAGTGCAAAGAAATATGAAAAAAAGCATAGGCTGTCATGTGCCCTCTTTTCTCTCAAGTTATACCAGGCTTTCAGGCTATACCAGGAATAAAGTATATAACTTTATTACTATCCCCTGGACAAAATGAGAATTTAGCCCTCGCAGTGCCAAGGGGCCCTCCCTGCAAGGTTAACTTTCTCGAACATGATGTTCAGCTTTAAACTTTTTGCTGACAGAACCATTTTTGCAAATTAGTTTTTTTTTTTATTTTACACATTAAAATTCACATTTGTGTGCTGAAAATTGCTCATGGCCCCCTAAATGTATAGTTTTTCTGGCAGTTGTAATTTTTTGTCACACAGTATAAGTGTAACAATTTATCAAACCCACATTTTCTGTAAAAAAAAATGCATTCAAATTAATTTTTAGTGCACATGAACACAGTAAGTAAATAGAGTGCAAAGACACCTAGCATGTCAAGCCTCTAAATTGTGTACGTCTAGAAAAACTATGAAAAACTTCAGTACCCCAAATTGTCTTTATGCAACACTTTACCTGAAAGTGATGACTTTACAGACTTTTAACCATAGAATAACCCTAGAATTATTGCTCTCAATCCAGCGTGTGCAGTGATACCAAACGTGTGCAAATCACTGATTCAGCAATACCATTTTCTATGTCACATCACTGCCTCCTGCCTTCTCATTGGATATTTAATCAACATCACCACTTCTGTGTAGTAAGCAGGGAGCTGACTCAGGAAGCAGCAAAGTATCTTACATCACAAGAATGGCAGTCAAAAACATAAACAACTGAAGACACCTTAGTAAGGGAATAAAAACTGAACATCCAGCACTCCCCTGAGAGGATGCACATGCAGCAACATCCTCACACCACTGAACCAAGTTTAAAAGAAATATGCACAGCGCGAGAAATGAAGAAAGGGATTGCTCACCCCCTGAAAATGCTAGAATCCTGGTTGTCCCTTGCTTCAGTCTGGAGCACCTGACTAAGTTGGATCATCATACAGACCTGCATACAGCACTTGTTCTAGGTCAGGGATTCCATGTACTCATGTCAGTAGATCAGCGGGCAAGACAGGTTTGTAGGCACAACAATGTGGTTTAATCTGATGAAAGCACATCCCACAGTAGCAAAATATGCAGTTCTATGCAGAAGGTAAAATGAATTCCCACTGGAAGATTTAATCCTTCCTCCTTGTTCTGGAGGAAACTTTAAAATTTTGGATTTTCCCCTCAACAGTCATCAGGCCAAGAGTTACTACACCTGATTTTTGTTTTCCACTCACACAGACTACAAATTTCATAAATAAATGGTAATTATTAGAGAAACATTAGCTGTTATTTAATAAAAAGAAAAAAACTAACCTAGGTATGCAAGCCAGGTATGATATAAGTCTTCTGAGATCCTCTTGCCTTATTCTGTCATGATTGGTTCGTGATGGAAAGGTTAAAATTGGGCCCCCTCGTTTATCTCTGCCTCCTGAAAAATAAAAATGTTTGAAAAGTAAAAATAAAGCCCAGAATTACACTTACCACTAGCCATCTTAGAATCTTCCATGACGGTGCAACTTCAACAGGCTGTCATTGCCTAACAAATGTAACAGGAGTGTTTTGGTCAGTAAACATTATTCTGGAAGCATGAAGTAGAAAAAAATGGTGGCATTTATTTTTTGTCACACAATATTTGTACTACCTCCATCTCCCCCTGGCCGCCATACACATTTATTTTTCTGGTCCCAGGCACCCAGGAGAAGCAGGTGAGCCCAGGGCCCAAGGAAGGTGGTGCTCAGACAGGTAGGGGCCACAGAAAAATAGCACCATAGAAGCGAACAGAGGGCAGTATGCTCTAAAAAAAAAAAAAAGCAAACCTCAAAACTGCTATTGCAGCTGTGGGTTTGTTTACATGACGCTACTACCACCAATGTAGCAGTTACGTTGGTGGCAGTAAAAAGGTTAAAGACCTGTTCTGCCATACTTCCTCAGCATTTTCCAAAAATGAATGGCCTATTCAGACCAAATGCAGTGTACTAGAGCACCTGCATTTTCATGCATCGAGGCACATTGTGGCATACTGCATTAAGGCAACCCGTTCAAAATTAAAAGGTTGTAAAGCAAAGCACAAACAAAATGTAAAAAATAGCACCACAACACACTAACTCGACACTAACTCAACTAATGAATTGTGCATGTTGCATTAACATGAGCCCTTTAGTGCAAAGTGGTAATGTGAACGGACTCCAGGGTATAAGCAGTAGATCCAGGAGTCTGTTCACATTACCACTACATATGAAAAGGAAATTATCTGGGTGTGGTTAATATTCACTACAATGAATACCAAAGGTCAAATCAAGCATAAACTAGAGATATTAAGTGGAAACTGAGGCAGTGTATATTACTTAGAACTATGACTGTAACACTCCACATAATTATGATAAGCACAGAACGTTAAAGCTGAACTAGAGGCAGAACCCCTTCATGACTGAGGCCTTTTTCTTTTTTTTGCACCCATGTTAATATTCCACATTTTAGGCCTGAAAATTACTTAAAACCCCCAAACATTATATATTTTCTAAAAGCCAAGTCCCTCTAGAATAAAATGTTAGCAGCTGCAAATTTTTATGTTGCACAATATTAGCGCAACTCCTTATCAAACCCCAAAACTTATTGTAAAATGTACTTAAATGCCCTGAAATACCCATTTTTTAAAATAAAATATAAAAGATGAGGTTACACCCAGTAAATACCGTATTTTTCGCTCCATAAGACGCACTTTTTTTCCCCCCAAAAGGAGGGGGAAAATGTGCCTGCGTCTTATGGAGCGAATCCCGACGCCCGAGACATGCAGTTTCGGGCGCCGGGCGAGTAGTAGGAGCCACTGCTCGTTTAATATGAGTGATCTAATGAGATCACTCGTATTAAAGCCGAGCAGCGGCGGCGGCGATCACGTTCAGCAGTAGGAGCCACTGCTCGTTCAATACGAGTGATCTAATGAGATCACTCGTATTAAAACCGAGCAGCTGCGACGATCGAGATCACCATAGAGCAGACGAAGAACGGACTTTCTTCGTCTGCTCTGTGTGATCACTGAGACCGTGGCGCTATAATCACAGCGCCACCTGTCTCAGCGGTCACTAACTGCAGCTTCTGTCACAGCTTCTGTCAGTCGAGTGCTCCATAAGGCGCGCCGGACCTCCCTGCGTCCTATGGTCCGGTGCGTCTTATGGACCGCAAAATACGGTAGATACCCAACATGCCCAGGTTAAAAACAGTGTGCGTCCGTGAAATGGCGACAAACTTCAGTACCCCAAAAAGTCCATAGACGACACTTTAAAAGCCCCCACAGGCCATCAATTTAGAGATACCCCAAAATACTGGCCCTAGAATTATTGCTCTCCAAAAGACCCCCAGTTTCACCTTTACACTAGAAATAAGCTATTGAAGAGCAGCTCTTTAGCCAACCGAAAAATGTAAAAAAAAATGCATGCAAGCTAATTTTAGTGCCCAAAAACACAATACCCATTTTTTAATCAAATATAAAAAAAATAAGGTTACAATGAGTAAATAGATACCCAACATGCCCACGTTCGTAATTGCATGCGTCCATTTTACAGCAAAAAATACGGTACCCCAAATTGTTCATGGGCGAAATTTTAAAAGCCCATACAGGTTGGCAGTTTAGTGATATCCATGAATATTTGCCCCTGGATTATTGCTTTCACATTTATTGCGCACGTGGCGATACCTAGTAGTATGATTGTCATTTTCGCATGTAGGTGCACCTGACATGTGTTTATGTTAATACATGCACACATATATTTTGCATTCTTTTTACTTAATTGCTATCAAGTAGGGGGGCTTACAAGCCCCTCCGTGTGATAGCATATTAGTGGTGACAGGTACTCATTAAGGTGACATTAGGGGTAAATTAGACCCCAAGTGTCACCTTTCCACTCCAAATAAGGTATTGGAGCGCGGATCGCACTCCAATAGCTTGTGCAGCTGAGCAATGACAGCAGAGGCACCGAAAGTGATGCAATTCGGGTCCCATTTCAGAACAGACGATCGTCTGTCTTCTTCCCTGCCAACACCCAAAGTTTTTTTCTTGTGCAGAAAAATACCCCTTTACCCCCTCTGATCTATGGGGACACGTGCAGTTACATGCTGCTGGAGAATTTCTCCAAGTGTCTGTCATTGCAGTTTACATTAATCAGGTTTAATAGTAGGGTGTTATAAAAAAATCTTTGGGAGCTGGATGAGAGCGTTTGAGTTTGTACCCCTCTTTAATGATAATCTGGTGAATCAGTTGGAGCATTGCTCTCCTCACAAGGGAAGAAGACCCATCATTTTTCCCCAACCCTCTTTGGGGAGTTGAGTTTTGGCCACTGTATCTGAAGGACTGAATAACTATCTTCTTTTGCCTTTTCCTTTCCTGAAAGCCCATTCCTTCCTTGCTAGTTCTCTGTCAGTTTACTGGTTCTTCTGGTTGCTCTTCCAAGAAGGCTTTTTATTTCCAAACCTACATCTCACATCGGGGAACTCAAATGTCAGCTGTGCCTCCCAAAATCTTTACTCATGCTGGCCATAAATCTCCTTTTGAGTGATTTTAGAACAAAAAAAGCCACATTGTTGGTTCCCTTCATTCTTGGAGAATGATGCTCTTCATAGACTGATGGACTAGGAAGGCTTGTGTCTTTTCAGCACTCTGTTTGTACTCGTTGCTATATTTGTTCAGTGGTGTGCATTGCTTTCATGAGCTCATCCATCTCTTCCACTGGAAAATTTATTTAGATTAGGGATGCACCGATATATCAGCCAAAAATGGCACTTTTGGCTAAATGCCAAAAGTGCAATGTTTCTGCCGATACAGCGGCACATCCCTGATTTCTTTCCTCCCCGCTGGGCGCTGCTCTGTGTCCTTAGCTGGGAGGAGATAAAGTGTCACAGGCGGCCGAGCGCTGCGTGCGGCCGGAGTCTCTCCTCGCATACCTCTCAGCCTCCTGTCACTGTCCGGCAGAGCGGTGTGTGGTCGGAGACAGCCAGCGCTGTCACAGGAGGCTGAGCTCTCCTCCCTGCATCGCTCGCCCAGCCTCCAGCTGTCAGGAAGGAGAGTGAGGTACAAGCACTCGGCGATCGCTGAGTGTTTTGTACATAATTGAGGACATAGAATGGTTACTATGGTTATTGGTTATATGGTATATATTGGTTATATGGTATGGTTATTATGAATGAATGGAAAGTGATTTACATCACCTCCTGTTCATTCATGATTGAGGTTATAGCAAACACTGCCATGTTATGAATGAGCAGGAGCAGTCAGTATAGTGGATTCCTGTTCATTTATAACAGGGGCTGCAGAAAAAGAGATTGAGGACTCTGCAGCCTCAATCTCTTTTTCTATTTAAAAAGGGAAAAATCAGTGGTCTGTTTAGACCCCTAATATTTCCCCGAAGCCCCTAAAAGTAAAACATAAATTTAATATAAAAAATGAATAAAAATAAAAAAATTTAATATAAAGAAATTGAAAAAAAAATTGGAAAAAAAATTGGAAAAATTAAAAATGTAAAATTTTCAGTTCTGGGCCTGACAATTTTTTTTTTCAATTTAGAAATTTCCATTTCGGTTCATCCCCCTCGAGTACAAAGTTGACAAATGTAGATTTTGAAGGGGCGTGGTGTCTGTGTTGATGGGGTTTTCTTTAACCACTTCCCGGCCGGCCGTCTTTAGACATCCGCTCAGACACGCCCCCTCACGCGAGAAAGTCCTAAAATTTACAAACAGGCAGCGATGCCTGTTAACATACAAGTGATCCGCCAGCTATAGAGCCGGCGGATTGTATGAGGTCCCGGTATGTGCGCCCCCCTCCCGCTGTCACACTGGTCCCGGGCTCGCACTGGGCACAGCGGAGCATAGTGCTTCTCTGACAGGGGATCAGAGGTCGGTCGGTACACAACCTCCCTCCAGTCCCCTCTCCGCTGTCAGAATGCGGAAGTGGTGTAGATTACATCACTTCCGCATTCTTGTGTCGCTGCACAGCTTGAGATGTTGCAAGAAGCTGATGAAGCAGATCTCTGCTTTATCGGCTTCTTCAGGGGGGTCCTAGGTGACAATAGGGGTCTTGGAGCCCCCTGAATAATTTTGGGTATGGTAGTCGTTTTTTGCGATTTCGCGGGTGCGCGCAATTTTAAAGCGTGGCATGTTTGGTGTCTATTTTACCCGACGTGACCCCGTCTTGTATATTTTACTAAAAATATGGGTAATAATAATTGTTTCCTAACAATTTAAAAACACTTTTTTTTTCAATATTTTCAATAATTTTTCCTTAATATAGCAAAAAAACTGAATAGCCTGGCCAGGAAGGGGGGTCTAAACACCGGGTCTTCAAGTGGTTAAGAGCTAGTAAGGATTGTCACCAGCACACCAAAAGTTTTGAAGCAAAAAGTCCTTTATTGACAAATCGCCATCCAATACAAGCGCTTTCGGGGTCTCAGCAGTACCCCTTCAACAGACTCAGAATGGTTGGTTAAGGCCTCATTCACACGGCTGAGGAAAGCTCTACAGCATTCAAAATAGCATGACTTCTGTGCTCAATAGTGACAGGTGCTTGGGTATAGCCGGGCAAAGAAGCCTGCACAAATCAATGACAGACAGAGATGCCGGGACTACGCACATCTGAGCATTTACAAACATAAAAGGGACAGATGGGTGGCCCTGGATGCAAACTGTGTGCATCCAGGGCCGATCATCTGTCACTGTCTGGGCCTTTATCCTCCAGTACTGACCGGAATTAATCAAAGGTGGATTTGATTTCCACTTTTAGACTGCCCATTCGTTTCTTCAGTACTGAAGGTGTATCAGCACACATCTATATCTTATCTATACATTGGTGGCATATATTTTTTCCAAAGATTAGAAATTCAGCACAGCACTTTTGCAATTCCTTCTGGAAAAACAGGATGTAAAATGTAAAATTTGTTTGAGTACATCAAAATACAGGGAATTCATTCTGAAACTAATATGTTATGCAGCTACCTTGAGGTAATTGAACACTGGCACAATCCGAGCTGTAAGAACAACCTCGTATAACCCCTCCCACTCACAGCCTGCCTCAGTTTTGCCACAAGCAGTATAAGAGTGGATCACAGAAAGCAGAAAAGAGGGTCCTGCATACTGTAATATACTCCAAGAAAATGTTTACATATAAATCAAAAATACTTCTTTCTGGATTGTACATCACAGTGCATAGGGGAGTTAAAGGGACACTAAACTCAGCAGTTAAATCTCAAGTGCATTCAAGTACCTTAAAGTGACATTAAAGTCACATTCTCCCCCCCATGCTGCTTTAAGGACTTACCTACTTACCTTAAATGATGCCTCTTGATTCGATCATCCTCTTCTTTCCAGTAGTTTTCAGGAGTCCTTCCAGCACTGGTGGCGGTCTCTGATCCAGCGCTGACTGCTGTGTCTTTTGTGTCCCACGGAGTCTCTGTGTGTGTGCACGCTCCCGGTCTGCGTGCATCAACTTACCCTGTGTCTCTCCGCTTCTCCCAGCTGAAGAAGATCTCTACTGCGCATATGTCCTTCACGTCTGCTTGAGAATCTTTAGATCTTCGGACGGGACCAAGCGACAGAGACACAGCTAAGTAATAAGTGGTTTGGTAACTTTTTAAATCTTTTAATGTTTTTGCATGTCTACTGCTTGCTTTAACTTTATTAGCAAAATTGAAGATTATTTGTGCATCACTTGGCTGTAAGATCCTCAAATCATCTCTGAATTTTTGCTGGCACTGTCCTTGCTTCTGAAGGGTGGCTACTTTTTGTTCCTTATGGTCCTTGTCTACTTTTTGTTCCTTATGGTCCTTGTGTGTGTTGTGAAGTAGCCACTGCTCCAAGCTTGCGCTCATGATGGACTACAATCTCAATACAAATTAGTAAACTAAACATGAGATTGTAGTCGACTATGGGAGTGAGCATGGAGTGGTAGCTACTTTACAACACACACAGGGACCATAAGTAGAGGCTGTGGAGACCAGTCTAGCAGCCAGGTGGGATCAAGGATCAGGTAAGCATATATCTTCTTTAATTCAACCCCTAGACCAAAACGAAAATGTTTCAAGTTGATCCCAGTCCACATACAGCGACTAAGAGCGAGGGAAGGTTTTAGCAAGTTTGGGCAACGTTAAAAAACACAGGTCGACGCAGTATGTATACAAGGACAAAACCAGTGGCCTTGAGCTTAGATATCAGGTAACAGGTCCTCTACCTGGGCTGGGTCCACAGAAGAGGAAGCAGTCCCTTCTACTTCCTCAGTGAGTGCAAAGGCAGACAGAAGGTCAGAGGGGGACTCCTAAGGGGAAAGTGAGGGGGTTTCACTTATGCCCCCTGCGGTCTAAGGACTCCAACAGGTCAGTCATTACAGAAATAAACTCCTCTCAAGACAGTAGGGAGTGACGCAGTGTGCTGTGAAGAGATTTTTCCTCCCTGAGCTGGCAGTAAGACATCAGCAGTAACCACATGTGGCCAGCTCAAGGCTTGCCAGACTACAACAAAAAAAAATGGCGGGGGCACATGCGCTGTATGGGATACCAGAGGAAGGCTGCACAGAAGCCACAACCCCTCCCCCCCCTCCCCCCAAGGGGAGTTCAAAAATGGTACCAATTTTTAAAAAAGGGCAGCAATCCCCCTATAAGCCCCATATTAACCCTTTCGGGAACATCCAACATCTCAGGACACATGCAAAAACGTACAATCCAGAAAATCCCAAATTCCCCACAAAGACCAACAGCACAAGAGTAAAGGCCTTCTGGTCTTGCTTACCACTATGGAGAGGGTGTCCTGCTCTGCCGCAGCAGCTCTTTTCTCATCCTTCATGGTTTGCAAACTCAGCAAAAAATGATCTAGGCACCCTACTGATCCGGCACAGATGCCATGCACTGCGCCTGTGTCCCATGTCTGTCTCCTCCCCAATTGCTCTAGAAGCCATTGGAAACGCTGCCCTGCACTTCCTAGAATGCTTGAGTACCTCACGCGTCACCTCCTGCCCAGATAGCAAGAATAACTTGCCACAAACATGTGGCAGGGTTAAATTGTAATTCTTGTTAACTTGCAGCACACATTCCTGGCAAGTTGTAGACTTGCAGAACACTTGCAGCACAAGTTCTAGTTGACACTTTTTGAATTTGTAGCAAATTTGTTTGGTAAGTCTACAGCAAGAGCTCTGCAAGTGTACAGCACTTTTGCAAAGCACGTTGATCTGGAGACTTGCCATGGAGACTTGCTGTAATTGTGCAACAAAATTGTGAAACTTGGCAAGTCTGCAATACTTTAGAAAGTCATTTTCAAACTTGCAGCTCAATTGCTTGCTATCTGGGTGGTCGTCTTGTCACATGCTGCAACTCCCATCGCTGGCTTCACAGGAAGCTGCAGTATCCCAACACTTAAGCATCACAGGCATTGGGCGCTGGGGTTCTCAAAGGAGAAAGTGACAACCTGGTCACATGTACACCCGAGGGAAGAGTCCAGGGGCCACCAGGCCTGACCCTGTGATCGGTGTCCCCTGAGCACCTACCCAGCCACCACTAAGCTCCCCTAGGACTGTGTCTGTGTCTGTGTCACACAAGAACCATGGGTGAATGAAACTCTCTAGCCTTGTGTTTGCTACAGGTGGGTGCAGCCATCTCTCTGATCAACCATCCTGGTGGATGATTAAGACAAACCGCATTGCTACAGAAGTCACATTATGACATCTGTACTGCAAATATGACAAACTGGTACATCAAAAAGAGTATCAAAATAAAATCACTCATAAGTGTTATAGAGCAAACAGCCCCTGGCAACATATTCACTGGCTGCAATACTTTGCATCACATGAAATAGGGTATGCTTGTGCTTACACTGCTGCACATAAGTGTCACAAGTTTCTGGAGCAATATGGACTATCATACATCCCACAAAGGATGTCATATACGGTGATGCAGGATAGAGATAACACTAAAATGCACAACATAACAAGTAATGTTAACATAGATTTGTAACATGTATTGCAGTACTAGAATGAATGCGACCTTTGCTCACGCAGATGATGTTCCTGCTGAGGACTAAAAACAGTGCAAGTCAAGCTGACAGCTATTATGCTGTGACTGTAGATTAAGGAACAGCATAATTATGAAATGTTCCGTTAGACTTACCGGTAACGGTATTTCTAGGAATCTTCCAGGACAGCAACCTGAGAGATGATTGGTTCCACCTTCTACAGGAAACACAATTAGTAAAACAGTTAAAAGCCCTTCCACTTCCCCTCGTACCTCAGTTGTGATAAAAGTAGACTACCACCCCAGTAAACGAGGGGACAACCCAACAACAAATAACATACCACACCATCTCCCTCTGATCTTTTGGATCATCACAAAATGAAGGGAAGACAATATCCTGAGACCTATGAAACTGGGATGAGACCTTGGGAAGATAGTGGATCTGGTCTCAAAATTACTCTGTCTGGGAGGATAGTCAAGTACGGGTCTTTGATCGATAGGGCCTGAAGGTCTCCCACTCTTCCGGCTGAGGTAATAGCTAAAAGAAACATTTTAAAAGGGACAACCACTTAATAAGTGCCCCTGATACCGGCTCAAATGGAGATTTGGTCAAACCAGTAAGAAGTAACATTGTCATTGCCTTTCTATCCATTTGATCCTTTATTGTACCTGCATCCTCAAACGAAAGGTCAGCACTCTTAGAAACTTGCGCTAAAGAAGCATCTAATTTGGGACATTTAAAATATTTGTCCTAAAAGGAAACCTTTTCCAGGATCTGAAAGTTAAGAATTTTCTCTCTGGATCCTTCCATTCCCCTGCTATCAAATCCTTTAACGACTGATGCATGGGAAAAACTCTTCCCTGAGGCTCTAACAAACCTCTATAAACTCTTGCACATACAAATTTTTAGGGGGATCAGGGATCTGCTCAGTGGTGTATATGGCCTGAAGCCAGTAATCCATATCCTCTAAGGAAAACAAATGCCTAGACGGGCGAGACTCAACAGACTCCTCAATGGTCTCGCCCTCCTCTAGAGAACTATCTGATCCGGAGCCAGAATCTGACACTGCTCTATCCAAATCCTCAGTGAGAGAGACTGGTTTCTGTTGTACCCCTGAGGTACCAGAAGACTGGCCCCTGTCCACATAGGAGCACTAGATTGTACCGTAGCCACCATCTCTGTCTTCATACAATCCAGAAAACCTTTAATAAAACTAGTGGATTCAGAGGTTAGTAACTTCTGAAGGCATAAGTCACAAAGAGGTTTAGAATAACCAGAGGGAAGCTTCAAATTGCAGCTGCCGCAGCGCTTCTTAGTTAACTTGGTAGCATTGGCTCTCTGCAGTGACAGGCTCGAGAAGTGAGCGAGCGCCGGTATGTGTTCGCTCACTTCCCGATCTTTTTTAAATGTAAATCGCATCTGAAAAAGTCTACTGTGCCCCCAGCGTACGTGTACATACAAATGCAACACACATCAGGTGCACCTACATACGAAAAAACATTTGCACCACATATGAGCATGCCGGAGAGAGAGCAATAATTCTTGGGCCATTATTCATGGGTAACTAAACTGAGGACCTATAAAAGCTTCTAACCACTTGCTGCCCAGAGCAATTTCTTACATTTGCACACACATGATAAAATCTGAATTTTTGTCTAGAAAAAAGCTTCAGACCCCCAAACAATGATATTTTGTGAAAGCAGAGGCCCTGTAGAATAAAAAGATGCTAGTTGCAATTTTTTATGTCGCATGGTATTTGCGCAAATGTAATCAAACAAGTATTTTTTGGATAAAATACACTAAAATGAAATTTAGTGCACAGAAAAAGAATATAAAGCTAAATTTTTTGGTAAAATGTAAAAGATAGGGTCAAGCCGGGTAAATAGATAACAAACATGTCAAGCCTTAAAATTGCGTAAATAAAACCGCAAAAAAATACAATAACAAAAATTTCCCATAGGAAACCGCAAAAAAATACAATAACCAAAATTTCCCATAGGTGACACTTTAAACGCTTTTACAGCTCATAAGTTTAGTGCTAACAGTGATTGATGGGCCTAGAGTTATTGCTCTCACTCCAACGTTCGCAACGGGGGGGGGGAGAGACACAGTGTGAACCCGCTGGAAGTGGTTAAAGAGTCAGTTATGGACAATTTAGGGCACCATAGTTTTTCACCATTTTACAGGTGCACACAATCTTGAAGCTTGACATGGTTGATCTCTACTTACTCAGAGCAACCTCGTCTTTTTATATTTTACCAAATAATTGGGTTTAATATTGT
The DNA here is from genome assembly GCF_000935625.1 of Nanorana parkeri. NCBI lineage: Eukaryota > Metazoa > Chordata > Amphibia > Anura > Dicroglossidae > Nanorana > Nanorana parkeri. The sequence goes on from NW_017309477.1 coordinate 13,709, forward strand.
GTTTATGTCAAGTGCATTTATTTTTTACTAAATACTTCCATTTACTACTAAGATCATGCAACGCACAAAATTGTAACTACCACCATGTTATTCTACAGCAGTGGTTCTCAACCTTTCTAGGGTCGGGACCCCTTGGTAACATTTGCCAAGTTGTGGTGACCCCCAACGGTAAAATTTAGGGATGACACGGCTGCTGCAGCAACATCTGGCGGCGTGGTGGGAGAACTGACACTGCTGCGCTAGGAGAGGGCTGAGGAGGACTCTCACTTAGCACAGCAGAAATCACACAGCGACCCACAGATTAAGAACCGTTGGCGTAGGCCGTCAGAATAAAAAAAAACACCATTGGGAATGCATAGCTAGATTCCTACTGGCTATTTCACTTTGCAATAGCCAATAGCAAACTAGCTATTGCACCCGCCCTCTGCTGCTGTCTGCTGATGGAGAACTTCAGGTACCCCTCTGCTGATTGGCAGCAGCAGAGGGCGGGTGCAATAGCTAGTTTGCTATTGCAAAGTGAAATAGCCAATAGGAATCTAACTATGCATTCCTATGGTGGTTTCTTTTTTTCCTCTGGCTGCTGTTGAGAACTGCTGTTCTACAGGGTCTCCGCTTTCAGGAAAAATATAATTTGGGGGGTTTTCAGTAATCTACAGGCTTATAATTTGCTTTTTAACATGTGCAAATACCAAACGCTCCATCAGTGAAAGGGTTAAACCAGAGCAGAACAAATCTCCATTGCCAGGCCACCATGGCGACTAAAAAACAAATGCTGTCTGGCAATCTAACCATTGAAGTCTCCATTTGCAATCTCATGGACTGCATTTTCATCAGTCACCACTAGGACAAGTGTGTGGCTGCACTGGGGGCCTCTGCATTTGCCCCTTCGCTGCCACCAACGTAAGACTTATGGCGGAACACAACTGTTTCCAGCTGGCCACCTCAAAGCCTTTACGACGGTGGCATTCTCCCTTCTGCTATAAGCTCATGGTTGCTTTAGCGACCATGAGCTTGTCATGCTCATCAGGATGGCCGAGCGGCAGAGGAGCAGTGAGCAGGGAGGAGAGCAGAGACACCGTCATCCTGTCAGTTTCCGGATGACAGCGGCTCCATGTGTAGCCGAGTGGGTGATCTGTAAATATCTGATATTTACTGATCCTCTGTATGCAGAGCAAACACTGGAGTGATCAGCTGATCACTCCAATGTTTGTAAACAACTGGGGACACATAGAAGTCATTCTATGTGTCCCCAGTTATAAGTGAACAGGAAGTGCTTTACATCACTTCCTGTTCATTCATGAGTTTCTGAATGGGGAGAAGCACTCACTAAGGAGGCTTCTACCCATTCATAACTAGATGATCATAAAATATTTACAAATCACCGGTTTCTGAATGAATGGAAAGCCTCTGTACCAAGTGCTTTCCATTCATTTAGAACAGAGGCTGCAGAAAGAAAAGAAAAGAAAAGAAAAAAGAGATGGAGGGCTTTTTCTATTTCTTGCACATAAATTTGAATGAATTTTCAAAAAAGAACAAAGAAAGGTTATGAACAATAAAAGACCAAACCAACAATGTGCATATATTTAAGAATAATCAGGCATCCTAAATAGTGCAATCAAAGATTAGTGAGATGCATGAACAGTCATGAAGCGATAATCAAAAAAAGGCCCGTTAACAGTAGAAGAGCGTCATCCCATACATACTGCAAATGCAAGAGACCAGGCTATGCACATCCAAAAAATCTGATACCAAGACTGAGGCAAAAACACTAATGCAGTTTGCCATATAAAAAAAAGGATACAAACTACACACCCTAAAGAGAAACTTGTAGAAAGGAGGAAAAAAGGAGAGAGCAAAGGAGAGAGCAAAATAGGTAGATAGTACAAGAAAAGAGAAAGTAAAAGAAATTGGAAGACCGAAGATGACATCCCGAGCGAGGCCATGCCGATGTAAATAGGAAACCAAAGGCTTAACAAGGAATGGTGACATCCAGATGATCGGAGATATTGCACCCAAGGAGACCCTATTTTTAAGAACATCGAATGAGTATCACAGAGGACAGCCGTAAATATTTAATTGATCATGGTAACAGTAATCCGTTGTTTAACATCCCAAAAGCCCAATGTAGGTGGTCACCAGGACCTTGCTATCGTCTGCTCAGTAGCAAGAAAACAAATTATACAATTTGCTTTCAAGAGCCCCAAGATTGGACACATGTCGAAACAAAAGGGCTTTCCAGGGTTAACAAGTCAATTCGCAACATAAAACTGAGCGAAGATTGTACACTCGTATCCAAAGCCTTTATGCTCTGGGGCACACCCACCAGATATGATGCATTGTGCCACGAGAGGCACATCCCCGGAAACAACTGGTGGATACTCCCGGTAAAGCTTTGGCTATCCTATATGGTGTCAAATGCCATCTCATTAGTGCCTTATACGAATTCTCCTGAGCGATCACATTAAAAAAAGCTTTTAGCAGTCTGGCACCAATTAGCCCGTTCGAGACAGACCCAAGGTCCGCTTCCCAATTTGACATATACAGTAGCTTATGTGATGAACATGACGTATTAAAATTCCAATACACTAGCGAAACACCAGGGCCATGTGGATCATGTAGACATTTCCTTTTAAATTCTGTGAGGGTGTGTCCGTCTTTCCCCGGCTAAGAGAGTCTACAAAGTTTTTATTTTGGAGGTAGCGATAGAATTCCAAATGCGGAAGCTTCCATGCTTGCTTGTAGTCATAAAAATATTATGCGCAAACAGCAACACATGACGTGGCCAACTCGGAAACACAAGAGGGTTATCATAAGCTGGGGTAAACATGGGGGGGATACTGGATACCAGTCAGTGGCAATTGAGGAGAGACCAGGCCTACGGAAAACTTAACCCTATCCTATTGGCTTAAGGACTGGCATACAGTAGGGTCTAAGTCGTGCAGACGGGAAAAGGGGGATAGCCACAACAAATTGCACAGGAGGATAGGATAGGGGAGACATCCACAACATTCAAACAGGCCCAGAGAGGCATCTCTTGAGTAGCATGCAAAGAAGTTGAAGGGGCAAGCTGCGACGCCATAAAATAGTTAATTAAATTAGGAACCCCTCCACCAACCTGTGCCTATATAGCGTAGATGCAGCCACTCGAGGAAGTACCCGACCCCAAACAAATGTTAGTTTCTTATGTTGCTCTATCCAGAGTATATGACTAGATACCACCACAGGTAGAGTGCGAAAGTAATACAGCAACTTCAGCAGATAAGACATCTTCATAGCATGAATCCTACCAACCCAGGAGATAGGAATCAACCACCATTTATCCATTTACCAAGTAAGTTCACAAAAAAGGGGTGGATAATTTGCGCTAAAGAATAGTCTGCCACCAAGTGTATTCCCAAATACGGCAACCTAGAGGGCCACGGAAAGCGATAGCTTTAATACCCGCCAAGGCATCAGGAGCCAAAGAAACGTTCAAGGCCTTGAGGTGCCCATACACTGTGCAATTATCGCACGATAATCACGGGAAATCCCGCGATCGTGCGATAATCGCAAAGTGTGTGGAAGACGTGCAACCGTTTTTACTGTACGGTCGCACGTCTTTTGTCTAAGGAGCATGCTAGAAAAACCAGCCGAGAATTGTACGATTTTCGGCTGGTTTTTAGCATGATCGTAAGATCAATGCCGCACGCGCACACAGCCCGTTCAGCATTGCGGTCATCGGAAGCCCGCCCCTCAGGGGTCGGGCTTGCGATGATCGCATGTACGATCTGCCTGTCCAAGATGTGCAGATCGTACGTTTTTTAAATTACTTTACAACCATCGCAAGACTAAAGTCTTGCGATGGTTGTAAAGTGTATGGCCACCTTTAGATTTCTCCTGATTAATGTGTAATCCTGAGATAACTGCCAAGTCAGAAAGAAAAAGAGGACAAAAAAAAAGGCAAATATATGTGAGGGTTAGAAAGAAGCAACAAAATGTCAACCGCAAACAGCATTATTTTATGGGGCGTGCCAGCGATCTCCACACCTCGTATATTGGGATGACAGCAAACAGCAATCGCCAGAGGCTCCAACACCAAAATAAAAAGTATGGAAGAGCGGGCACCCCTGTCTAGTTCCCCGATGGATCAAAAAGAAATCCAAAGAAAATCTGCTATAGCAAACCTGTGCTTTGGGGCAGGAGTAGAGAGCAGAAATCCATTGGAGAAACTGATCTCGAAAGCCCCATTTCTTAGGAGAAAAAATAAAACACTGTCATGATAGATTTTAGGAAGGTATTTGATACTCTAACGATAAGAGAATAGCATGGAGAGAATGTGCTTTACCTGCGGGAATGAGCTGAACAACACGACGAATACTATTCCCAGCCTGGCGTCTAGGGACAAATCCCACCTGATCTCTATGTATCAATTGACCTAGAAACTGGTTCAGCCTGTTAGCCAGGATCTTAGCAAGAATTTTAAAGTCGACATTTAACAGGGATATCAGTCTATAGCGCAGGCATGGGGATCAGTATGCGGTTTGGGCAACATAACAATTCTCGCAGCTAGCAAATCAGGAGAGTGTGAAGGACCATTCTTAATTGGTTTGAAAATATACGCCAGATGCAGGGCCAAAATATAAAAACAGAATAGCCCTCCTGTCCAGGCTTCTTACCTGACTGCAATTATTTAATAGCATAAGTCATCTCTCACACAGAGAAGGCGGTGGGCCAACATAGAGCCAGGTTTATTACTCAAAGCATAACATTTTTGCTTGGGCCACCGCAGTTTGACACTCCGCAAAGTTGGTCAAGCATAGATTAAGCTTGGCTCTAATCCTATCCAGATCCACCCTAAGGGAGGAAGAAAGAGTGGGTTTAAAGGCTTGAGAAACATGCTCCAATTCCTGTTCCAACTCTCCCCGACGCTTACCGCTTTTTTTTTTTTTCTGTCGTCGGGATGTGATTTAAAGGCTTCCCAGACAACTGGAATAGGGGGAATAGGGGGACCTGAATCCCTATTGATGAGAAAGTATTCCAGTGTCTCCTGTTGCAGCAAAAGCAAAATATCAGTGTGAGACAACAGGTGGTCATTAAGTAGCCAGCCACGACAGAAGACCAAGGAAGCACAAGTCAAAAGCACTGGGTCGTGATCCAACCAGGGAAAAGTCAAAACGCTAGTGTTCGTCACCACAGGAAAGAAATTATGCGGGATCAGGATGTGGTCAATTCTGGAGAATATATTGTGGGTGCAGGACAGTAAGTATAAAATCACATGTTTGTGGGTGCAATTCTCCCCAAGCATCAACAAGCCCAGCTGTCTCCAACAGTTGTTGAAGCTTGCAGGGGTCCAACTAAAGATGTCTGAGAAGTTGGAGAGGACCGATCTAGACCATGGTTAAGCACCGCATTTGAACCCCCGCACAAGAACATGACACCTCGTTGATGGTGATCAAGAAGCTCCATGAGGTGAGAAAGAAAAGGGTATATAGGATACATTGGGAGCATAAGTCGTCAAAAAGGTAACTTCAGAGCCTAGTAGAGTGCCATGATGTATCTAGCTTGGGGATCGCAATCTGCTTTGTACATTGAAAACCCAGGTTTTTCAGAAAGACAAATTAACACTACCCTATGCCTAGAAGTTGCAGAGGCATAAAACACCTGGGGGTAAGAAGAAAAAAGTTTAGGGGAACGGGGGGGAAAAAAAAAAAATCGGTGAAATTAGATTGTTGGAAGCAGGCCACGTCAATGCATCGAGTACACAAATAATAAAAAACAACTCATCTCTTAGCCGTCGAATTCAGGCCCTGGACGTTAAGAGTTATTACATTAAATCGACATTTCACTAGGTCACTAGGTGTGCTATACGCTCAAATGTATTAATGATAGCAAGATCCAGACAATAAGAATAGGAAGCTCTAAAAAGAAGGAAGGGGGGGGAGAATAGGGAGTGGGAAAAAATTTCCCAGCCATCTTCTCCATCCCCCAGGCTATGAAAAACTGTAAAGCGAAGCGACAATGGGCGCATCAGGAGGAGGAGGGAGGCACCAAGGCTCTTCAGGTAGGTAAGTATACCAGCCTGTATCCAGTGAAACAACCAGGCATAGCAGACATGACCATCAGCCTAGTCCTATGTTTTGAAAAACTTGATAACTCAAGGCAGAAAATCTTTGTGCAGCAGTAACTTTGGACCATAAAGCCTGAGATGATGAGGAGCCTGCCCAAGCAGGAGCAGTTCCCGATGGTGAAGGAGTAGATTCCACAGGCAGCCTTGGTCCCCAACTTCAGAAAGCATAAACTAACCTCTTCCAGGGTATGCAACTGGTAGGCCACATTACGATGGGTAAGGATCAGGCGGAACTGGTACCACCATCAATACTTGATCAACTCAGCTTGCAGGATCAGCAAGTACGGGGCGCAAATTCCTCCTCTTGACAATTGTGATTGCGGCCAGGTCTTAAAAGATTTTAGAAGCACGACCCTGGAAAGTTAAGTCTGGGGAGCCCCGAGCCACCCGCATAACATGATCTTTAGTGACCTAGTAATGAAAAACTTAGCTATACTGTCCCCAGGGGGCCCATTAGCAAGCTTACGTAACAGGGTTCTGTGAACTCTGTCCATCTCCAACCACTCCAGTGGGATGTCGGGTGCCAATACCTGAAGCAAGGCAGTTACTGAGCCGCATAGATCTTCAACGCTTTCAGGCAAACCGTGAATGCGCATGTTGCTGTGGCGTGCTTTGTTCTCATTATCTACAAGGATATCTTGCATCAGACGAGCAGATTCTCAATGTTGGTCTCATGGCCCAACACCATGGTGGCATCGTCCATCCATCTTCCAAAGCGTTGGTGCGGTGGCCAATATCCCAGAGTTCCTTGAGGACTTCCTCGCAAATGATAACCCGCATATGAGCAAGAATGGAGGTGTCCAGGTTCTGTTGCTCCCGTCAGGAGAGCCATGGAAGAGATCCTGACCTTCCGTAGCCATGGAGTCAACGGCAGAAAGTAGTTTGTCGTCCCCCTCACATGCTCGTCCTCACGAGTTCCAAGTAATGCGGGGCAAATCCTCAGCCCGTCACTGCCAGGTACAAGCTTGTGAATCAGCTAATGTAAGCTAAAGAAGGTCCAAGTAGAACGGAGTGGTATCAAGACGTGACCATTTCTGTCCGCTGCGTGCATGCACCCTCTTTTTTTTTCATTTCAAAATGGAAATGTCAGGGGTCTGTTTAGACTCCTGATGTTCCCCAAAGCCCTGTATCCTTTTAATCACAGCACACACAACAAAACAGTGCACAAACAACATAAGTCACTTACAGTTTTGCGTTACTTTTTTTTACCGTTTCGCAAAAAGGCAAAATCTAAAATGTACAAATATTTGTTATTAACTCAATACAGTTTTAGCTTTAAGATTTGGTTGGGGAAAAATGTGCGCACTGATGCCAATTTCAGTGTGCTTTTATCAATTGAATTGTGTATTTTTATCAGTTTAAACATTGATTTGATAAACATTTGCGCAATTATAGCAGGACCTATAGAATAAGTAGCACCATCTTTTTATTCTACCGAGCATGTGCTTTCAGAAAATTTATGGTTTGGGGGGGTCTTCTACACACGCTAGCAACTCAGCAGTAGAAAATCAAAACAATGGGAACAATTGCAAAATCGGTGCGGCCAGCTGAGGTTAAAAGCGTTCGAGGGCTTGGGAGCAAAAGGGTTAAATTAAACATCTGAAAGGGACAGCACATAGATCTGCAATGCATGCATATCACAATCATGGATAAAAAAAAAAAGGTATTCCACCACTGAATCGGCATCAAAGGCAAAAACATTTACAATTACACTCCTTTAGCTGTAAGTGACGTGTAGTTCCTAGCAGGGAAACACATAATAGGCACACAACAATGTCATGTTCCAGAAAAACAAAGTCCTGAGAAAACATACTGCTCTTTACGTCCTTATGTCAGGTTTTTTTTTTTTTTTACCCCATTTCATTTATTACATTTTTTTGTGGCTTGCCAGATCCTGAAACACTGCCCATCTGGTTTGGACATGGGAGTGTTGATCGCCAGGAGGGTGGGGGTTAGCACCTAAAATGTGTTTCCTCTTTTGCAATGAAATTTAAGAAAACCCCACTATAAGTGTGTTACACACACACACACACACACACACACACACACAAATTAAACATAGCTTTCCAAAGCGTTTAAGTTTACTTCCACTTTTGCAGCCAAAATGGGATAGTGCCTATTTTATATTTATTTGTTACATGTTTCTCATTCACATAGCAGAACTTTTTTTGAGCTGTTGCTTGCAAAATACATGCTCTATTCCGTATGCGGTTTGAATGGAAAGACCAAAACATATAGTGCTGTTACTTTCAAATTTCTCTGCAAAAGTGGAAATACACAAAAAAACTTAAATGTAAGCAGCAATATTTAAATATTTCTATCAAGTTGTGCAATGTGGCTGAGAAATAAAAAAAAATAGGTTTTATGGCAATTTTCTTGTTAAAGTGCAAATAAACGAAGTATTTACATATGCTGAACAAGCATTTAAGGCACTTGGAAAAAAAATATTGTACGATCGCGGGATTTCCCACGATTCTGGTACGAGAATCGTGCAGTGTATGGGCACCTTATGAGAGATCAGAGATATTGGTAGCCTAGCAGCCTTCTAATGTAAACAGCAGATGTTTCTAAACTGACAAATGAAACTGGACTTGAGTCTTTGTTGTGATCTATGAAAATCTCTTCTCAGTACAAGCAGCTAAGGAAATAAATGAGATCTTGTTCTAAAGCTTTTACTGCTTGTTAATATTAGGGCTGTGCAAATTAACGATTAATTTCTCGATTAATCGTTAATCTTTTTGATCGATTTAAAACATTTTTTGAAACTTTCTGCACGAGCGCCAGCCAAGGCATTGGCCTATACACATACAGCACAGCAATGAAGTAATAAAATGAACTAGGATCACACTAATCCAGCTCGTTATTATTCTGAGTTGCCCCACTCAAGTGGCGGCCATATTTGAGTGGGGCACGTGAGATTAATAACGTGCTGGATTAGTGTGATCCTAGTTCATTGTATTACTTCATTGCTGTGCTGTATGTGTATAGGCCAATGTAGTTGGATCTGTATGTGCGTTATAATTAATCAAAATTAATCGATTAAAAAAATTTCGATTAATCGAACACGAAAATTTTAATCATTACCAGCCCTAGTTAATATGCAAATCATTTAATGCCCATAGTCTGAGCACAGGTACACGTTCAGGGGGGCAGGTTTAGTGAGATTTGCCACTTTGATTGCTAATTAAATGTTTACATGCGGTCTTTGTGATGTCATTATGATGTCAAAGGGGAGTGTCGTGAGCAACTGTTTGCAATTATGTCTGTCTATATATACTCTCACTGTTTTTGTTACTATGTCATTGCTATGCCTGAAGAAGGGACCCTGTGCGGCCCCAAAAGCGCTTGTGTGTTTTGACATGGGCTTTCAATAAACCCACGATTGATTATCCTTGAAGGAACTTGGTGTGCTGGTGACATTTCTCATATCCGGTTTAGTGTCAACCGCACAGACAAGGTCTAGTATACAGTCTGGAGACTAAGGGTTCCACAAGGGTACATGAAATATTTTGATTATTTTCACAGTTAAGGCACCACAGCAGTATTGTTACTTTCTAGTTTTTAACATGGAAAAACTTACCAGACAGGTATGCAACTTTTTCTTTTAAAATAGGCAATACTTCCACAGCTTTCAGACCATCATTTCTTTGAAGTCCTAAGAAAAAAAGAAAACAAGACTTAATCAACTTTTCAGACAAAGAATTACGGATTGTACGCCTGGATAATAAACATACTAAAACTCAATTTCTGTAATCCACACTACAGACTTGTGGTTTGATTAAAGGAGAACTATGAGATGAGTGATTTCCACTCACCTCATAGTTCTAGCCGACCTGTGACAATAAGACTGTCACAGGTTGGCTCAGTAGATCGGGAGGTGAGCGAACACATACCAGGTTCGCTCACCTCTCGATTCTGTCACGGCTCTCTGCCGTGACAGGGGGAGGGGCTGGATTCCCCTCTCCCTGCTCCGATCTGCCAGCACTGACTGGCGGAACGGACGGAGGATGGGGTAGGTACAGCTGGCTCTGCCTCTAGATAGGCAGAGCCAGCTGTCACTCACGCAGCTGGGCGGATCCCGACGTCTAAGTCGGAATCCGCTCCGGCGTCTCATTATACCGCGAGCTGTAGCTCGCGGTATACTGAGCTTAGGGTAACGGGAGGACGCTAGTTTGTGTCCTCCCGTTACCCTAAAGAGAACTATGGGGAAAAACACTGACCCCATAGTTCTCCTTGAAGTTATCGATTGTCAGTTCAGGAGTACAAGGTCTATTAACGGCTCTTGAGGGAGTCCTAAGATGACAAAACTTGTAGGGCAGAGGCTACTGACATCAGTCACTCTTTTATTTTTCTTGGGAGAACACAGCTGTTTTGCTTAGAAGGTTTTTGACCTGTATATTTGCTTCAGGGGCATATGTTCTTGTGCTGGACACAGCACATTTTATGCAAGTGCACTTTGATGTCAAATTTTTATACATGAAAGCTTTTTTAGCCTGAGTTATTCTCTGTCACTTTCTCTGTCTATGATGGGATATTGGTACTACTGGGAGCCTCATGACAATGGTGAAGTAATGACAAGCTGACCCAATGTGTGAATTACAGAGAGAGAAGGGGAATCGATGCTGAGAGCCTGGTTTTGAACTATGTATATATTTACACGGTTGCATCACCTTTGGTGAGTTTTCTGTGAGGATGGGAGCACAGTGAAGATGGTTAATGTGGAAGCCACAAGAGAGAGTCCCTAAATCATCTCTAACCTTTTTATGGCAGGCACTCATCTATTAGCAGTTGACAAGTTGATATAAACACAAGCAGGTCTGGTAGAGTAAATGACCCAGGTGACCCAGCATTCATCCACAAGTCATAAACCTGAGTTACAATATCAGCTGCATTTCATAATTCAGAATTGGACTGTGATATTGTAAAATTAAGTGCAAATAGCCGTAGCCCTCTAGGGGGTGCTATGTGGCACCCCTTAGAGGGCTGACAAAAAGATGCTGCAGAGGCAGCAAGAGAGGCTCTTGTTTTGAAACATCAAGAAAAGGAACTACAACAAGAAGTCTTAACCTCGCAGAAGAGTTCTCCTTTAAAATCTGGACATCATCTGTGCAAGTTTGCTTGAGGAGCCTTTCAGACCTCTTTTTTGCTTATTGAAATCTGGACTCTGTCAGAACTCCTAAAACCAGGACTCACCTTTTATTTTACTGTTATATAGATTTGTCTCTATTATCTTTTTCTGTATATTTTTCTGCACCGTTTCTTTTATTAAAGCATGATCTTAAGAATTGTTAAGCTAATCTCCACACTCTAAATACGAATCCTGTCATATTCCTGTCTGAGAGGACAGCGGTATCATAGGCTTTAAGTGTTTTAAATTGTCACAGCATTTGCTGGGAACGGTCTGTGTTTCTGTAAAAAACACATGGTGGCAGCGAACATGTGGTTTTTAAAGGGTTAACTGCAAAGTTAACAAACCCTGGTGACAATCGCGCTCAGTCTGCTGTCCTGAGATTGTGTTGCATGAGCTAATATCTGTGCAGGGTGAGGCTAAGAGTGGTATCGCCACGTCCTTGTAACACAGCGCTCGGTTCAGAACTGCATATAGTCACGCGTGATTGACGTACAGTGGGTTCGGGCTGGGCGTACATCACACAGAGCACTTTCACCAATGCTCTCCCCGCTCAAACCACAACAGTCGCTCTCTCCTCCCCATAGGGATGCCGGCTGCTGCAGTCTGCATCCCCTCCAATCTGCTCTGCCGATACAAATTTCTGCATGCAGCGGGCTCCCAGCGAGGAGAAAAGAGCTGCAGAGCGGCGGGAGCAGAGCCAAAGCGGGGGCGGGGGAGGAGGGGTGTAGCTCGCCTCACCGCTGAGCACTGGTTCCCAGCAGGGAGAAGAAAAGCAGGGGATCCAGATTAACTAAATCGATAATGAGAATCGTTGACAACGATTCTCATCATCAATTAAACTGAATAGTTGTTTCAGCCCTATTGGGAATAGAACAAGCATAAAATAGGTGCTATCCCAATTTAGCTGCAAAAGTGGAAATACAGTTTAGGACCATAAGCTTAAAATGACGACAGTAATACTGACAAAGGGGTGATCCTCAGTGATTCTATTTTGCTATGTATTTATTTTTTTTAGTAAATACAGCTGGATAAAAAATTACTACGACAGTAGAAGTGATTTTTTCCCGAAGATATGGGGAAACAACGCGATTTAACAGCCTTTGATAGTGGGATGTTTGTTGGCGCTCGGAGCCATGGAGCGAGTATCAGCAAAACAGCAGAATTCGTTAAATGTTCAAGAGCAGCTGTTGTTAAAGTGTTTAAAGACTGGACTGTCAGCC
>NW_017309477.1:26530-37920 GCF_000935625.1 Nanorana parkeri
GGTAACGGTATTTCTAGGAATCTTCCAGGACAGCAACCTGAGATGATTGGTTCCACCTTCTACAGGAAACACAATTAGTAAAACAGTTAAAAGCCCCTCCCCTTCCCCTCGTACCTCAGTTGAGATAAAAGTAGACTACCACCCCAGAAAACGAGGGGACACACCAACAACAAATAACATTCCATACATTATTCCGGGTGGGAAGTAGGCTTGCTGTCCTGGAAGATTCCTAGAAATACCGTTACCGGTAAGTCTAACGGAACATTTCCCTAATCATCTTCCAGGACAGCAACCTGAGAGGATAAACAAGTACATAAAATACAAGCCTACCTCTTTAGGGCGGGACAATTGCTTGAAGCACCTTTCTGCCAAAGGCCAGATCTTGCTGGGACAGGACTTAAATTCGGTAGTGTTTGATGAGTACCCTTTTTTGACCAGATAGCTGCCCTGCAGATTTGCTCCACCGATGCCCAACTCTTTCTGCCCAGGAAGTGGACAATGACCTGGTCGAATGGGCTTTAACTGAAAGAGGTAACTCCTTTTCCTCAGACTTATAAATCCAGGCAATAACCTGTCTGATCTACCTGGCAATAGATGCCTTAGAGGCCTGCAACCCTTTTCTTGGGCCAAAAAACAAAACGAACAAATGGCTAGACTTTCTGAAATGCCTAGTTGCTTCCAGGTATTCAATGAGACACAGCCCAACATCTAGAGTGTGAAATATCTCCCTCTGATCTTTTGGATCCTCACAAAACGAAGGCATGATAATTTCCTGAGACCTATGAAACTGGGATGATACTTGGGAAGATACAATGGATCTGGTCTCAAAATTACTCTGTCTGGGAAGGTAGTTAAGTATGGGTCCTTGATCGATAGTGCCTGAAGGTCTCCCACTCTTTTGGCTGAGGTAATAGCTAAGAGAAAAACCATCTTAAAAAAGGGACAACCACTTAATAAGCGCCCCTGATATAGGCTCAAATGGAGATCTGGTCAAACCAGTAAGTATCAAAGATAAATCCCAGGGAGGAAATACCTTTGATCTAAACAGGAAAAGAACGTTCTGTTGCGAACAAAAATCTCTTAAAAAGGAGAACTATGGGGTCAGTGTTTTTCCCCATAGTTCTCCTTAGGGTAACGGGAGGACACAAACTAGCGTCCTCCCGTTACCCTAAGCTCAGTATACCTCGAGCTACAGCTCGCGGTATACTACATGTAGGGAGTGGAAATCACTCATCTCATAGTTCTCCTTTAACTAGAGACTCTTCCAGCAATCTACACTGCAAAAAAACAGAAAGGGCTGACATCTGCACCCTAAGGGTACTTAGGGCTAATCCTTTTTCAACCCCATCTTGCAAAAATTCTGAGATTGGGGGTATTGACGGGGACGCAACACTCCTGTCCATACACCAGCTCGAGAATACTTTCCAGACCTTTCCATAGATCTTTCTAGATCTTTCTAGTAACTAATTTTCTACTAGATAAAAAAAAGTGTGTTGATTACCTTTTCTGAACAACCCTGCCCCGTCAAAATCCTCCTTTCAAGAGCCAGGCCATCAAGTGCAAAAAATCCGGGTTCGGATGCAAGATTGGGCCCTGAAGAAGAGGATCCTTCCTTGCTGGAAGGGTCCACTGGGACTGGATTGATTTTGTCAGTATCTCCGAGAACCATGTTCTCTTTGGCCAAAAGGGTGTCAACAGAATGAGAGCACACGCTGATCTTCTCAATTTCTATAAAACCTGGAGGCCTGTTCCCTGCTCGGGGAGAAGAACTCCCGAGTCTTTCAGTTTTCTTTGGTAGCAAATAAATCCATCTCTGGCTGATCCCATAATTGGACAATCTGTGCAAATACCTTTGGGTGCAACTCCCATTCGTTTTGTCGTATGGGACTCCTGCTTAGGAAATCTGCAGTAATGAACAGATGAAAAGCACTCTCGGCTCTGCCCACAGACAAATCTCCTGAGCTATTTTCAACAGGGCTTGTTATCTTGTACCACCCGGATGATTCAGGTAAGTCATTGTTGAATTGTCTGAAAATATCTGTAAATGTTGATTTTCCAACACTGCCTGAAAGGCCATCCAAGGCTTCCCTTACTGCCGAAAGTTCCCTCACGTTTGAGGAGGACGTTGCCAACTCCTGGGACCAGGACCCCTGTGCCTGAGGACTTTGAGCATGAGCCCCCCAACCCCAGGAGCTTGCATCCGTGGTAATCCTTACAGGATCTATATGACTCCACAGTCTGCCCTTTCTCAGTCTGGGGCCATCCACCACTCTAGGGAAAAAATGAACCTCCTGCGGAATCTGTACCCTTCTCTCTAGAGATTCCCTCTGCCTGTCCCATTGGGATAATAGGAACATCTGCAGAGGCCTCATACGAAACTTGGCCAAATCCAGTGCTGGGATGGACGAGGTCATTATGCCTAATAACCTCATGATCTCCCTTAGCGTTAAAAAATCTGTTTGGTGTGCAGATTGAGTCAGCTCCAAAACCTTGAGGACTTTTTCTTCTGTAAGAAAGTCTCTGAGATACAGAGTGAATTCTGTATCCCAAAAATACAATTGATTGAGTCGGGTTTAAACAGGACTTTTCCGTAGGTGCTCCGGGGCTCATGCGCGAGATCGCCGATGGTGGACGTGCTCTGAGTCGGCTCTGCAACTCCCTTGGGCAATAAACCCAGCAAGGAGCTTCCGCTCCCCATCAAAATATAAATAGGGGACACAGTCTCTCCCCATACGCTGCTCAATATGTCGAATCCTGGAAACCGAAACAAGCGCCAGGAGAAGGGTAATCCCATCGCCGATGGCTGCCGCCCCCGTCCTCCCGCGCGGCATCTCCCTGCACACAGTCGGCTTCCGACAGCGACATGGACGAGGAACAATGGAACGTTTCTACCGACCCCTCACTACAACCATACTCGGCACTACTGAAGCAATTTGAGGTAATGCTGCAACAGGCTCTCCACACTACCTCCAAGCAGATCACTGATCGCCTCTTGAAAGAGATTAAAGAAATAGGGCAACGCACGTCTGTCTTGGAGGATAAGTATGAGGATATGACTGACTAAATCATTACCCTGCACAGAGATATCTCTATGCTCAAAGACGGCAATGCCACCCTCCTTTCGAAAATAAAGACACTGAAAATAGATCCTACCGATACAACTTGCGGATCAGGGGCATTCCTGAACATGTCATTGACTTATTCGCCACTACCTTGGCGCTCTTCCAGGAGCTTGGGCCAGACATCCCGGTGGAACGCCTAGAAACCTAACGGGTCCACAGAGCACTTACCAGGAAGAAACCCGAGGGTCCCCCTAGGGATATAATTGTGCGGCTGCATTATTTCCACACAAAGGAAAAGCTGCTTCAACTGGCCAGAGATAAAGCACTTTCCTCTCCGCTCACCTTTTCAGGGCCATTCATATCAGCTTTACACGGATATCGCTCCTTCAACTATTGCCAAACGGCGGGCCCTGAAACCCTACTTGGCTAGTCTTCAGAAGCACCAAATTCAGTATAGATGGGGGTTCCCATTCAGCCTCATATTTACCTACAAGGGGCGCTCACACTCCTGCTCCTCGCTAGAAGATACCCAATCCAGGCTGTCATTCCTGGGCCTCTCAGATGAGGGCGCACCATCGCTCCCGCAGCCAATTGGAACCTGCCAGGCCTGGTGATCCTCGCAGCCCGGCATCCAAGATGACCCTGCGGACCAGAAACCCAAGATGAGTGACTCTGGACCTCATAACTTTATCTCTTATTTTCCAGCAACTTTTGTTTCCTTTAGTTTTCCTCTCCCACCAAGAGTCGTTTTCGCTGTCCCTCTCATGTGGATCTGAGTTTAAAGTCGTTGCGATGGTCTCAACATCTCTTCATTGCCCTGCTGTAACTACTGGATCCCTCAGTTACTCCAGGGAGGGATGCCACGTATGATTCGCAAGTAATTGCCAGTTGTTATGTTATCCTAGTTTTACCTTTTTCAGTAGTATCTATTACTTACATCTTACATATGTCCTCATTGTATTACCTTTTGTTGTGTTACGTTTTAGATGCTATTTACGAAGCACTGTACTTCGTCACCTTTTACATGTTATTGCATTTGACTGTTAGTTTATGCCGTACAAGGGTAAGCGGCGTCGCGCGAACTAGACGAGCAGGAACTTACTCTATTACCCAACCCGCCAATCCAATGGGATCACCTCTTTGGTAACCCACCTAGTGGCCACTGAAATGGCATCAGATTCCCTAACCTGAATTTGTCCTCAGCTCTGCTGTCCGCTCGCTTGACAGGCGTTACCCTTGAATCGAGATCCTCCTACTGCTTACACTGCACTGCACATGAATACAATTTCATGTTGACAAAGTGCACACCTATCCGATGTTTCGGTTGACCCTCCAGGATAGGGTTCATTTTTTTTTGTTTTGGGGTTGTTTGTTTTTTTTTTAGCCTCATTGTTCTATACATCTCCAAGCTTCTTAGGGGATTGTTACTGTTCCCTATTATACTTTTATTTCAACACATCATAATACTAATATAGGTTGCCCATTAATGAAGTTTGCCCGAGGGAGTATGTCAATGCGTCCTCGCCTATTTGGATGGAGCGGGACAGATTTTTGCCTTCCCACCCAACCTTTTCCCTAATTCACGAGGGTACAGTCCCATATCCCCGTTGACTGTTTGTAGCATTATCATAACATTTCATGTTCTTGTCGTTATGCGTCTCTCTTTCCTCCCCCTTTCTGCTACTAGACTGCTCCTGTTTTCAGGGTCGTGGGTGAAATGTTCATCTTTCCTCTCAAAAGGGAGCAACAGGCCTCCCGTGGCCTTATCATATTTCTTTATTAACCTTCCCATTTTATACCCCAGCATGCCGTTAAAAATTCTCAGCCTTAATGTACAAGGCCTCAATTCCCCGAACAAAGGCACACGTGCGTTCAGATTTTTCAGAAGTGTCCATGCAGACATTATATGCCTACAAGAGACTCATTTCTCCTCTTCCACTGCGCCTAAATACTTCAGCGCGCAATTCCCACATATCTACATGGCCAATGGACCCTCTAAACAAAGGAGTACTTATAGGACTTCGTAGCTCACTTAACTTTGTCTGCAACTCAGTCATTCGAGATCCCGCAGGTAAATACATAATCATAATAGGTCTTTTAAATGATAAGAAAATAACATTGGTCTCCTATTATGCACCCAATAGCAAACAACTGCCTTTCTTTTCCCACCTCCTATCTACTGTTAGCCACCACTCTATTGGAACGACCATGCTATGTGGAGATTCCAATCTTACCCTTTTCCCACACAGGGATAGGTCCAGAGACTCTACTACCACCTCACCACCCTCAGCAGCTGCCAGGGACCTCCTCTCACGCTATTCTTAAGTGGATAGCTGGAGGGAAGTTAACCCCTCTAAATTGGACTACACCCATTACTCCCATCCCCATGACCTATTCTCCAGAAAAGACCATATCTAAGTTCCCACTAACTTAACTCCCTCGATCTTACACTCTCATATAACTCGATTCCATGGTCTGACCACTCTGCGGTATCTCTTCTACACGACCTCATTCCAAATAACACTACGCCCTCATGGACACTCCATGACTCCCTCCTTACTGACCGTTTCCCGTTCCCAAATAATTTCGGCTATAACCGAATATATCCAATGTAATAAATCACCAGAAATCCCCCCACACCTTACTATGGGAAGCTCATAAACCGGTTCTTAGAGGGACACTACAATACACTTGGCCACTAAATTGAAGGAAAGACTTAAGCTTCTCCATAAGCTAGAAAAAGGTCTTCCACGTAGCCTCCCATACTTTCTCTAAACACCCCTCTCCCTCTAACAAACAGAAATTGGAAAAAGCCCATCGGGATCTTAACCTTTTATTGACTGATCATGCCGAACGCCAACTACACCGTACTGCACACAAATATTACCTCAAAGGCAACAAAGCTGACTCCCTTTTGGCACACAAACTCCGCAATTTGGATCCATCTTTCAAACCCTTTAAACTTCGCACTACTACTGGTTCTCTTACATGCACCCCTACTGCAATCTTAGACATCTTTCAGACTCATCTTTCCACTCTCTACTGTGCTTTCGAACAAACGTCAATCTCCTTGATAGAAAATACGCTTAAGAGTCTTCCCCTTCCCTCCCTAACCAAAGAACAAATGGAATTGATGGAAAGCCCCTTTACTGAGGAAGAGATCAATAATGCTATTAAATCTCTCCGCCCAGGTAAAAGGCCTGGTCCTGACGGGTTCACTGCCCAATATTATAAAGAATTTTCTGACCTCCTCACCCCACTATTGACACAGGCCTTTAACCTGATTCGGACTGGTTCGTCGTTCCACAAGGAATCCCTTATGGCGTCCATATGTATGATTCCCAAACCCCACTCTGATCATACTATGTGGTCTAACTTTAGGCCTAAACCTTAAAATTATGGCTAAAACCTTGACTTTGCGTCTTAATTCCATGATTGGCTCTCTTATACAGAGACCAGGTGGGCTTCATACCCACGCGCCAAGCTAGTGACAATATACGTAGAATAATCCATCTCACTCATTACGTCTCTGGGACTCAGCCAAATTCTCAACGGGACTCATCTCCGCTCATCTCCCTCTACTCTCCTTCCTATCCAACCCGGGCTTTTTGCCAGCCATGGAATCACCAAAATCTTTTCTAGCCTGGTCTGAAAAGGGCCCGACTAGACTCTGGAGACTCCAGTCCGATAATGATATAAAATCCTTTTCCTATTTAAAAGGAAAAATATGACCTTTCTGGGAATGAATTATTCCGATACTTACAAATTACAGCTTTCATTGCAAAGACGAACTCAAATGCCGAGACGACCCCCATAGCCTCGGGCTTATTTTCCTCCTGTACTCATCCCTTACCTCCCCAGCTGCTTCCTCTCCCCCCTCATACATTCAGAAATGGGAACAGGATATTGGTCTTGTCCTTAGTGAAGAGGAATGGCAAAGCTTATGGAAAACCACTAAATCATGCTCTCGCAAAAGAAATATACTAGAAAACATGAGTTGGGGGGGCGTGGCTAAGACATGGCCGAGTGAAGTCGCACGTTGCTGGAGCTCTGTTCCCCTAGCTAGGTTTATGGACTCTGTGGACTCTATTTTCTCACCCTTTTTGCATGTCGCAATCTAAACGGGCACCCGGTTCCTCTGCGGTGACCCCGGGCTCCGATATCCAGCGCTTCTTTTACAAAACGCGGTCGACTGGAGATCCTGCCGTGCCTACCAATATGGCGCAGACACGTGCGGCCTACTCTTGCAACACTCCGGGACGGCGTGCAGAGCAGATACCAACCCCCTCAGTTGCCGCGGCGGAGACTTCCCGGGCTGAGGGCCCAGCGTCCCCCATCCTGACGCCCCGTATCCCGGACGAGGACCCCCCCTTTGATCAGGAGGACTCCGGGCCAGTGCCGACCTCGAGTATGAGACTGCTCGACGATTGGCGGCCATACCTCCCGCTGCTCCCGACGAAACAAGACCTGGACGACATGGCCTCGAAAATCGTGGCGGCCTTGAGACAGGAAGTTCACGAGGTGAAGCAGCGGGTCACATCTCTGGAGACGCAGGTCACCACGGTGGAGCAGACCACGTCTCAGCTGTCCCAACGCATCGCCGTTCTGGAGAGTGCCAGGGGTGAGACACAACAGCGGCTGACCATGCTGTTCCTCCATCAAGATGGCGCGGAAAACCGGAGCCGCCGAAACAACATACGGCTGAAAGGTATCCCGGAGGCGTCCTCGGGCGCAGACCTTCACTCCACCATGACCGCGATCCTGAACCTTCTATTGGAGAAGCCTCCTACCGACCCGCTCGAACTAGACAGGGTTCACAGGATCCAAACTTACCGTACCCAGACGGCTAGCACCCCCCGTGACGTCCTTTGCAGGGTGCATTTCTACACCATCAAGGAATCAGTGCTGCGGGCGGCCTGGAATAGAGGGACGGTCGAGTTTGACGGAGCGCAAATTCAGGTGATGCCAGACCTTTCTCGCCACATGCTGCGGATGAGACGGGTCCTGAAGCCGCTTCTAGATTTGATTCGTGCAATAGGTGCTACATACCGCTGGGGCCACCCCTTCCATCTCTTGGTTCAGCAGAGTGGCGGCTCCTTCGCCCTCCATACCGCGGATCAACTTCCTGACCTGTTCGCTTTTCTGGAGGCAGAGGCCATAGCAATCCCGAGCTGGCTGGATTTCCACTACGGGCCTTCTCCCTTGACGGGTCTTCTGCCACGGTCCACACTAGGGCCCGTGCGTAGTGGCAGACGCCCTGCCCGAAGGCCTTCTCCACGCCCGGATCCGACTTGGAGCAAGCCCTGATCTCCTCTTCTCCCGTCTACTGTTCCGTTGACGCCTGGGCCTTGTTATCGTTGCGGATGCCCTGGCCCCAGATGGCCCACTGACTAATTCTCCGATCCGTTTCTTGTTTGAACTTACCATCAAGCCTACATCCCGATGGCGAGGCGTACAGGGGTTGGAGCCCTGGGATCCCCCAATCTCGCACACCATGGTCCTTTTTTCTCTCTGCTGGGGGGAAGGATGGGCCTTCTAGATTAAGGCGGTTGTGGTTCATGTTATTACTGGCATTATTATACTGTTTTACTGTTACTGATTTATTTTATTTTGTTTATTCTCAGATGGAAATGGATGCCCTACTTGTGCTTTCGGCTTGGACCGGTTTCCCCCGTGGGGCCCGCTGATTGGGATTCCTCCCCGCCTCCCTTCTTGAGGGGGACGGGGGTCAGACAGGCCGCATGGGGATGCCTTCCCCCCCCGCCGAAACGCAAGTACATTGTTTATTTACCTCACGTAGGGTTGTTAGATATGCGCCTATCCGCTCCTTGTTACTGATTTATTTTATTTTGTTTATTCTCAGATAGAAATGGATGCCCTACTCGTGCTTTCGGCATGGACCGGTTTCCCCCGTGAGGCCCGCTGACTGGGATTCCTCCCCGCCTCCCTTCTTGAGGGGGACGGGGGTCAGACAGGCCGCATGGGGATGCCTTCCCCCCCCGCCGAAACGCAAGTACATTGTTTATTTACCTCACATAGGGTTGCACGATAGGCGCTTGTCCGCTCCTCGGGAGGCTGTATAGCGGGATCGCCCGCCACCTACTGTTTTTGGTTCTAAGGGTACCCTGTCTTTATCTTAAACTTCAGGCGGTATACCATTGCATGCAAGCATTGGGTTATTGTGCACTGAATCCTAGACCTAGGGGAATATCTCCTAGCTCAGAGCTCAAAATTTCCACTCGCCTGCTCGCATTTTGCGAGTGGAAATTAAGTGAGGGCGAGTGGAAATTCAGCCGGTGTATTAGGGCTTTCACTCTCTCTGTCTCATGCTGATGCTGCCCCGCTGACAGACACGCCCACACCAATGCTGGACTCACTGAGTTTCCTTTGCTAGCAGACACGCCCACACCTCTGCTGGAAGTGCCGTGTCCGTGTGTGCTTTGGATATCCCAGTGGAGCCGCAAACTAACAGATCAGATGCCGGGGATGATGAGAAGCACTGAGCGGAGGGAGGGAGGGAGGGAGGGAGGCAGGCAGGCGGCTGTGTGTACAATATGTTATCTCAAACTAAAGCTAAATGCAAGTGCTGCGCTTCCAGAGACCAGAGAGAAAAGTGAAACAGAAAAGTCCAATCATCAACAAAAATGTGAATATAAGAAAAACTGGGATCACAGCAAACGCAGAATGTGATAAATATGATATTTCCTGCACAAAAGTACAATGTTTCATGGAGATATAACTAATAGTGTTAAACCCACAGTGTCCAAACCCCCCCCCCCCCAGTCAATATGCTATATGGAGAGAATATATATTGCTTAGTGAAAGAAAAAGTCAGGTTTCCACCACTTCTTCACAGCTGCTGACAAGTTATATCTTCACAGAACATTGTGCTTTTGTAGAGGAAATATCATATTTATTACATTGTGCATTTAATGTTATCACAGTTTTTCTTATTTTCACATTATTGTTGGTGATTGGATTTACAGATTTATGTTTAGTAGTGTAGCACCGCACTTATATTTAGGTTTTGGTTTGAAAAAACACAAGGTGTAGTGCTCACATTAAATAAACACACAGTTAAATAATAGTATTAATCAATAATTAAGTAAATAATATTAATAATTAAATAACTAATATTAATATTTAATAATTAATGAAATAGTAAAATGAATGCATTGCAGGGTCCTAAGTCTATTGCATTGGATGGCCCTGAGTGTATTCCGTGGCATAGTTCAGAGTCTATCGCGTTGGAGGGTTCTGATTCTTTTTACTACTTATTTTCCTTTTAGTTTACATTGCGTTATGTTAATATTGTTAAAGTTGTTATTGTTAATATTTATTTTTGTAACTTTATTCTGAATGAAACATTTAACAGTATAATTTCAGGAGATAATTTAAGAGGGTGTGGTTAGGGGCGTAGTTAAGGCCAGGACAGGGTAGGGGTTAGGTGGGGAAACTGGTGGCGAGTAACTCTTAAGGACTGGCTAGTAGTTCAGAACCTGAAATTTTGAGCCCTGTCCTAGCTGCATATTGGTTTCTTGTTATTGTTCTTTTTGCTACCTTCGCTGGTACCCACCCCCACATAGGATTACCCCGTCCGCTTTGGAACGGGTTCTTCATTTGAAATTTAGATTACCTGACTTGTACTGTAACTCATTTTGCATAACCTGTGTCTCGTGACCTTACACTGCTCTTCTGCCTTCCCTTTCGCTCCTTCTCCCCCTGTCCTGCACTGCTACCCCCTCTCTTTGCTCTTCTCCCCGGGTCCTGAGCCGGCTCCCGCGTCCTCCTGCTGGCGCTATGGGACCCTTTCAGGTGACCTCTCTGAATGCCCGAGGGCTGAACCTCCCGGAGAGGAGGTCTAGACTCTGATTTCAGACGTTCGCGCACCCAGGTGGCATTTATACAGGAAACCCACTTCCGGGGCGATCAGATCCCCAGACTCCACAACAGAGACTATCCGTGGGCCTACCACTGCCCCTCTCCCCTGTCTAAATCTAAGGGTGTGAGCATACTATTGTCCCGGGACGTCCCATGGACATTTGGGAGTCAGCTATTAGACGTTAATGTACGTTTCATTCTCCTAAAGGGGCGACTCGGGGACACTCCAGTCACATTCGCCAACGTATACTTCCCTAACACTGACCACCTAGGGTTCGTCCTGGATTTGGTACCTCAACTCCTGGAATTTACGGAAGGGGTGTTGATTATGGGAGGGGACCTCAACTTTCCGCTAGACCCGCTATGGGATGTCTCCACGGGGACTTCCCATCTATCCTACAGATATTTGAGGAAACTGAAGGCTGAGTTACACCTCCTCCATCTAGT
>NW_017309477.1:39800-56976 GCF_000935625.1 Nanorana parkeri
CGCGTCCTCCTGCTGACGCTATGGGACCCTTTCGGGTGACCTCTCTGAATGCCCGGGGGTTGAACCTCCCGGAGAGGAGGTCTAGACTCCTGTCTGATTTCAGACGTTCGCGCACCCAGGTGGCATTTATACAGGAAACCCACTTCCGGGGCGATCAGATCCCCAGACTCCACAACAGAGACTATCCGTGGGCCTACCACTGCCCCTCTCCCCTGTCTAAATCTAAGGGTGTGAGCATACTATTGTCCCGGGACGTCCCATGGACATTTGGGAGTCAGCTATTAGACGTTAATGGACGTTTCATTCTCCTATCCTAAAGGGGCGACTCGGGGACACTCCAGTCACATTCGCCAACGTATACTTCCCTAACACTGACCACCTAGGGTTCGTCCTGGATTTGGTACCTCAACTCCTGGAATTTACGGAAGGGGTGTTGATTATGGGAGGGGACCTCAACTTTCCGCTAGACCCGCTATGGGATGTCTCCACGGGGACTTCCCATCTATCCTACAGATATTTGAGGAAACTGAAGGCTGAGTTACACCTCCTCCATCTAGTTGGTTCTGCCACCCCAGCGGGAAGGATTTTACCTACTTCTCTGCCCCCCCACCAAAGATACTCCCGACTAGATTACCTCTTCGTACAACACAAAGACCTTCCACTGGTGAAGGGTGCATCAATAGACACCATTTTGATGTCCGACCATGCCCCTTTACATCTTACTCTGGACCTTTTGGCCCCAAGATCCCCCTGCCCCTCGTGGAGACTTAATGAGTCGCTTTTACAAGACCCAGTGGTCAAATCTGACTTGGGTGTTGAGCTGCGGTCCTTTTTTGCCTCCAACGCCCCCGCCCCTCCATGACTTGGGAATCCCACAAATGTGTAATGAGAGGTGTCCTTATCAAGCATGGGGTGCGAAGGAAGAGGGAACTGACCTCCCGAATTTCATACCTTCTGCAGCGTCTCCGAGTGACTCGACTCCACACAAGCGTTCCCAGGCGGTGGCGTTGGGGGAGGAATTACTTGCAGTACGGACCGAGCTGAACACTCTAGTCTTCCAGAGGGTCAAGGGTAGATTGCTCAGGGGACGTAGGACTTTTTATGAATACGCGGACAAACCAGGGAGACTGTTGGCCAACGCTCTCAGAGGCTCTCAAGGACAGACCCACATCTCACATATTGTCACCTCCACAGGCCGTAGGGCGGTGCTGTCTGCAGAAATTGCGGCCGAATTCAGGCTGTACTATGAGTCCCTGTATAACCTAGGGCCCTCCCCCCTGTCACCCCCAAGATCGGACACCACTGGACTCTATTGCACAATATATTGAGGCCTCTGGGATGCCCTCCCTGACGGCTGAGGAGAGGGACAGCATAGAAACCCCGATCAGGCCAGAGGAACTGTTGCTGGCTCTGAAGACCGCTCGTTCGGGTAAGGCACCAGGGCCTGATGGCTTCACGCTCCCTTACTATAAGACCTTCGCTGACATCTTGATAGATCCCTTTCTGGGAGCGTATAATGCCATCCTGACGGGGTCCTCCCCCCCAGCAGACACTGCGTGCCTGGATCACGGTAATTCCCAAGCCTGACAAAGACCTTACTCTTTGCAATAACTACCGGCCAATAGCTCTCCTCAACACAGATTTGAAGCTGTTCGGCAAGATTCTGGCCAACAGATTGCTGCCCTTCCTTCCCCATCTGGATCACCCAGACCAGGTGGGCTTTATGCCGGAACGTAAAGCTAGGGACAATACCACCAGGACCCTCAATGTTGTTCACCGGGCCAAGATGTCGGGGACCCCGATGATCCTGCTCTCTACGGACGCAGTAAAGGCTTTTGACAGTGAGCTGGGATTTTATGTCAGGGGTCCTCCAGCATGTTGGTCTGGGGAGAAACATGATGGCATGGATCATGGCACTGTACTCGGCACCGACGGCTGCGGTTTGCGTGAACGAAACCAGATCACAGGTCTTTCCCCTCACCAACGGGACCAGACAGGGCTGCCCATTGTCCCCCCTGATTTTCGCTCTCACTTTAGAACCATTCCTTCAAACTGTGCGGAAAACTGTGGATATCACGGGGTTGGACTCTCCCTCGGGGACCCACAAGCTGGCTGCATATGCGGATGACCTCCTTTTCTACCTCAACTGCTCCGGGCTTTTTCCATGTATGGCCAGCTCTCTAACTTTAAGCTCAACGTCCAGAAGTCAGCCGCTCTCAATATCACGGTACCTTTGGCGGCCATCACTCCCCTGCAGTCTCGCTTCTATTTTCGCTGGGAGGTACACCATATCCAGTCTTTGGGAACATTGATCCCCAGAGACCTGGAGGGAGTCTACTCCGCCAATTTCCTTCCACTACTTAAAAAAATAGCCCTGGACTTCAAAGCATGGCGCCCCCTCCATGTCTCTTGGCTGGGTCGCTGTGCTGCGGTAAAAATGAACATTCTGCCGAGGGTCCTTGTACCTTATGCAGGCGCTTCCCATTTGTCTACCGACCCAATTCTTCAAGACCCTACATGGGGATATGAGATCATTTATCTGGGGGGGGGTAGGATCCCCAGACTGAGCAGACGCATCCCATCATTGCCCAGATCCCGGGGAGGAGTAGGGCTGCCAGACATGTCAATGTACTAGACGGCTATACACTTATCCAGGCTCCTTGAGTGGTGTCTATGCAGGGAGGGTAAGAAATGGGTAGCAATGGAACGGAGCGTATACCGGTTCCCAATAGAAGGTCTTCCTTGGCTCTCCTCTGCCATACCACAGGAAGTCAAATCTCACCCGCTCATATACACGACACTAAGAGTATCTCGGAGGGCCCTGGGGACGACCTCCTTGTCCCCATCCCCGTCGCCTCTGACGCCGGTTCTTGGGGATCCTGATTTCTCGCTAGGAGTTGACAATGGCAGACTACGCCGAGTCATCCTTCGTGCCTCCAAATTTCGGCTTCGAGACTTCAGGGGAACAAGGGGCTGGCTCCAGACCGCAGAAATACAATCCCTCACAGATCCCCCGGTGGACTTCTGGAGTTCCCTCTCCCTGAGGCACTTCCTTTGGGCGATACCCAACGCGTCCCTCCTGGACAGACCTTTGACTGACTTCGATCAGATGTGCCTAGCCCAGCTCCCGCCTCGACATGCTGTTTCACGGCCACACTGAAAAATACGGAGGCCCGTTTAAATGCCACCTGGGGGCCATGGTTATGCTACAGAATTTCTGCCCAAAGCCTTGATCAACCCGCAGGGGCTGGCCTGATCGGGTCCTCGTCACCCGGACTGATATGAAGACTTCTGGGGTGGCTCGGATGGGAATAACCCCGATGCGACCTTGGACGCTGGCTGGCGTCACGGGTTCCGCCCGGGACCTCGACTCCTCTCTACCTTTTCCACTTTCTTTCCTCTTTCACTTTCCCCTCGACCTTGAGACACTATCCGATGTTGGATATAGTACTTAGTCACAGAGCTTCAACGTACAGAATGTCATCACTGAGTCTAAAGTATTGTTGAATCAACTACTGTACTGAGCTGTTTCCACATATTCCCGATGCGATTTTTTTTTTTTTTAGACAGGATATGCTTGCGTTGACAAGGTGTAGACCGTTTCTCAACATGCCTTAAAGATTATATAGAACTGATTTTGCTTTCAATCACATTGTATTGTTATATCTGATGTTTTCTTCAGCCAATAAAGAATTTGAAAAAAAAAAAAAAAAAACATGAGTTGATTACCTGATAACTCTGTTTCCAGGGATCTTCCAGGACAGCCAATGAGATAAGGCTCCGCCTGCCTGCAACAGGAAACACATCAACTACATTAGATAAAAAGACCCCTCCTATCCCAATTCAGTAACCTATAGGACCGAAGGCTACCCATGTATCAAAGTATCCCCTCTATCACCATACCACGGATATCACCTGGATACCAACGAAGGGCGGGAATCTGCTGTCCTGGAAGATTCCTGGAAACAGAGTTATCAGGTAATCAACTCATGTTTTCCCCAGTCATCTTCCAGGACAGCCAATGAGAGGATCAGTGAGGACAAATCTTACCTCTTAGGGTGGGACCACAGCTTGCAGGACCTTCCTGCCAAATGCCTGGTCTTGTTGGGTCATAAGGTCCAGCCTGTAATGCCTGACGAAGGTCTGGAAACTGGACCAAGTGGCTGCTCTACAGATCTGGTCTGGAGTAGCCCCTGCTCGCTCTGCCCATGAAGTAGCCTATGCTCTAGTCGAGTGTGCAGTGAGCAGACCTGGTAATATCAAGCCCTGTGCCTTGTAATTCTCAGTAAGCCCTGTGCCTTGTAATTCTCAGTAATGGCCATCTTAATCCACCTAGCCATCGTGCTTTTAGTGGCCCTGTTCCCTCTAGTGGGACCCCCAAAAACTATGAAGAGGCTGTCTCCACGGTGACCCTAAGGTACTCCAGGACGCACCTTCGTACATCAATACCTTGCCATGCCTTTTCTCCAGCAGAGGTGGGGTTAGTTGCAAACGAAGGGATGACCACTTCCTGAGTCCTGTGGAAAGTGGACACCACCTTCGGCAAAAAAGCCGGGTCTGGCCGCAGAATCATTTTATCTGCCATGATGGTGCAGTATGGATCAGCAATGGAAAAGGCTTGAATCTCGCTCATCCTCCTAGCAGAAACTAGTGCTACCAAGAGGGCTGTCTTCATCGTCAGGTTCTTGCAATACCACCGATAGATCCCAATTCGGTACGACCTTACCCTTTGGGGGTTTCATCCTGACTACAGCTGGCATAAACCTCTTTATGGGAGGTTCCTGCGCTAGTCTAATGTCCACAAAGTTAGACAGAGCCATAACCTGCACTTTCAGTGTACTACAGGAAAGCCCTTTCTCCAGACCCTCCTGTAGAAAATCTAACACCAACGGCACAGTGTCGGCCGTCGGTCTACCTTGGCCGGTGTACCAGCTTGAAAAGACTCTCCACACTTTCAGGTAAATTGCTGCTGTGACCGGTTTCCTACTGTGTAACAACGTGGAAACGACCTTTGCGGATAACCCCTTGTTCAACAGCACCTCCCTCTCAGAAGCCATGCAGCCAAATTTAAAGCCTGTACTTGCAGGTGTTTCACCGTGCACTGTACCAGCAAGTCTGCCGTCGGCGGAAGAAGCAGAGGCCCCTCCACACAAAGCTCTAGGAGTGTCGTGAACCACGGCCTCTTCTGCCAGTATGGTGCTATTAGAATTAAAGTAATCCTTTCTCCTCTGAGTTTCCGAAGTACCTTCGGAATTAACTGCAGCAAAGGAAATGCGTAACCTAAACGGAACCTCCAAGGGTGCGCCAAAGCGTCTACCCCCAGAGCCCCGTCATTCCTGGAGAGTGAAAAGAATTGTTCCACCTGCCTGTTGGCAGCTGCAAAAGAGGTCCACCTCCGGATAGCCCCACAAGCTGGTGATCCAGGTAAAACGTCCTCGCGTTCAGAGCCCATTCGGATCTGTGAAGCTCCGTTCGGCTGAGTGAGTCTGCCAGCTCGTTCAGGCTGCCTTTGATATGTCTTGCCGTCAGGGAGAGGATGTTGCGTTCTGCCCATGACAGAATTCCTGTCGCCAATACCATTAGCCCATGCGAACGCGTGCCCACCTGCTTGTTTATATAAGCTACCGCTGCGGCATTGTCTGAGGCCACCGCTACATGGGTGGCGGGTGGCCTGCTAAAATATCTCGAAACTGGCAGAGAGCCAGCCCTATCGCCTTTAGCTCTCTCCAGTTTGACGACTTGATTTTGCCTGTGTGCTCCCAGGTATACTGCCAAATGTGCTCCAGGCAATGGGCTCCCCATCCCCAGGCACTGGCACCCGTCGTGACTATGAACGGCGCAGGCTGGCACCACAGCCTGCCCACTGAGAGGTTTCAACAGTCCATCCACCACAGTAGGGATTGCTTGGTCTCCTCCGTGATGTGGACTATCTTGTCTAGGTCTTCTTGTCGACTTCCCCAGGCCCTCAATAGCCAATTCTGTAATGCCCTTGAATGGAATTGCGCCCAAGTAACTGCTGGGATGGCGGACGTCATAAGTCCCACCACTCTCATCACGGACCTGACTGATACGTCGCACTGTAGCTTCAGTCTCAGCGTCTCCTCTACCAGTAATGACACTTTCTCCACTGGTAATGTAATGGTCATTTCCTGGGTGTTGATCCAATAACCCAAAAACTTTACCGTCTGTGCGGGGACCAGTTGTTACTTTTCCCTGTTCACTAACCAACCCAGACTCTTCAAGTGTTGGACCGCTAATTCCAGCTTTTGCTGGAGTACAAGCGCCGATGGAGCGAAAAACAAGAGGTCGTCCAAGTAAGGAATGACCCCTTCCCCCCCGAGATCTCAGGGGGCCAGCGTCTCTGCCAAAACTTGGTAAAGATTCGAGGCGAAGAGGAAAGACCGAACGGCAGGGCCCTGTATTGAAAATGCAGGACCCCCGCACGCCCCCGGACAGCAAACCTCAGTAGGTATTGTGACGACTGTCTCACCGCAATGTGAAAATAAGCGTCTCTCAGATCTATAGTCGCTAGAAAAGGAACCTGGGGGCAGCAATTCTCGTATTGAAAATATCGATTCCATACGGAATCTCTTGTACAGTACCACCCTGTTTAGAGGCTGCAGATTGAGTATCAGTCTGCACTTTCCTGAGGGCTTTATCCTGGAAAAAATGTGGGAGTAAAATCCCCTCTTCTCCTCTAACACGGGTACCCGCACTATAACCCTCTGGTCCAGCAGATCTTGCAGTGCCGCCGTCATTGCCTCTGCTTTCTTCCGGTCTTTTGACAGGGAAGTAGTCAGAAGCCTTGACGGGGGCCGTTCCGTCAGTTCTATCTTGTAACCGAGCTGAACCAGTTCCAAAATGTATTTGTTGCTGGTCAGTTGCCTCCAGAGCGGGAAGAACTCTCCCAGTCTTCCTCCCACCCTGAGCAATTGGTCATTGGGATTTATTGGACGGCTGAGGGGGGTTAAAGAGGAAATTTCTCTTAGACTTTCCCTTTTTAAAAGCCCACCCTTTGGATTGGTCTTGCTTCTTTCCATGAAATCCCTTTTTTTCTTTACGGACATTTTGACTCCTTTGGCCCCGAAAAAAACCTTTTCCCCTGCTGCTTGGGTGGCAGTGGAAAGCCTTTCTTCTTGTCCGCGGATCTAACACCGCCTCCAATTCCTGGCCAAAGAGTAAGTCACCTTTAAAAAGTAGCCCGCATAACTGTGCCTTGGAGGCCGCATCCCCTGACCAGGTTTTGAGCCACAGGGCAATCCTGGAGGAGTTGATCAAAGCCGTAGTTCAAGCCGAGTACCTGACCGCTTCAGCAGAGGCGTCTGCAATGTAAGCGGCTGCTTTGCTCAGCACGGGGAGGGAACCCAGCAACTGATCCCGGTCAGTACCAGACTCCAGGTGTACTTGCAGCTGATTCAGCCACACACCTAAAGTCCTGGCCACGCAAGTAATGGCCAGCCCTGGTTTAAATCCAGCACTCGCCGATTCCCAGCCCTTTCTGAGCAAAGCCTCCGCTTTCCTGTCCATCGTGTCCTTCAAGGCCCACATATCCTCAAAACGATAAATCAGTCTTTTTAGAGACCTTTGATAAGGAGGCATCTATTTTCGGGCATTTTTCCCACAGGCCTGAATCCTCCTCCGCGAATGGGAACCTGCGCTTGTGCCCCGCCGAGAAAAACATTATTTTCTCTGGGTGCTTCCACTCCTCTTGGATCAGGTCTGAAAGTGATTTGTGAACCGGGAAGGTACGCCCTTTCTTAGTCTGGAGTCCTTTGTAAAGTTTATCATGAACTGACAATTCAGCGGACTCTTCCTTAATACCTAAAGTATCCCATATGGCTTTTAACAGCTCACTTGTCTCAAAAGAAGGAAATAGGAATTTCGTAGCTCTGCTATGTAACTCCCCCTCCGACTCCTGATCCTCCGACTCCACCTGGGAGTCCGAGGATTCACTGGGCGCTTGCTTGCTCGCACAACTTTCTGCGTAGCCCATTGAACTACCTTCCCCCGATGTTCTGGGTAAGCTAGTCTCTGCTAGTGTACCCACTGGGCTCTGTAACACAGACCTAAAAGATTGAAAGGTAGTAACCATTTCCTCTCTCATAGAGTCTATCAGACCCTTGAACATCCCTGCCGATTCCTTGGCAACCACTTTCTCTAAACAACCTTTGCATAAGGGTTTGGACCATGAAGGTGACATTTTGACATAGCAAGAGGCACACTTCTTCCCTTTTGGGCGAGCTCCGCTAGCTTTGGCAAGGGGCTTATCCTCCGTGGCCTTGACCTGCATAAGACAAGAAGGATGCCATCAGCCAGTGCTCCACCCAACATGCAAAAATGTTTATTCACACAGCACACCCCACTTGTCCTGTCCACAGGCCCCCAATACAAGCGGGGTAAGGCTAGTGGAGAATTTGTATATAAGTAACTCTCGCCTACCTTAGCGCCAGTGCCATGCTCTCCCAGGCAGCACCCGGTCCGGCCTCTGTGGGCATTTTTGCTCACTGCCAACCACGCTATTGGCCCACTCCTGGCGTCCCCACCGGCCGTATGTGGTCCCGATCAGTTGGAAGGTGTGCAGCTGTGCCGTTATGTGAGGTGCCCAGTCCTCACGTACACGTTCTCTCCATCACCTGCGGCCTTAATGTGCTAGACGGCGCACGGCTGGTGATCCGGAACCCGGAAGTGCGTCACCAAAAACGGACGGCCCCGCTTGATGACGCGCTCGGCTCTGCAGAAGGCAGCAATGGCGGTCCCAGCCCGATGCACTACCGCATCACTCTAGCTCCTGAGTCAGCCAAGACACGCCGCTACCCTCCCGCGCGAACCACCATGCGGCCCGCCTGGCGTCCAGATTCCTGGGAACAGAGCCCTCCTGGTAAGTGCCAGCACTTTCCCTGGTTCCCATCCTTTACCTCCATACTGCATTCCTCTTAGCAGAAGGTGGCCATACCCCCCAAAACACAGGGCTACACCAGTCGCCGCTCAGGATCCTTTGCCACTCCTGCACACCTGGGGGGGGGTCCCCGTCTGGAGCCACACACGAGTATGTGCTGCACATGGCTCTTACCTCCATACCTGGTGGTCCTGCCCAGTAGTGTCCAAATTTTGGGATCGTATCTTCTACATGCTCACAATCCTTAATGACAGAGATACACCAAAGAATCCATCTCTGGCCCTACTTAATCTCTTCTCTGCAGACTTCCCTCCATCTAAACGGAAACTTACCTTGCAAGTACTCTCGGTGGCCAAACATGAAATTGCCATATCATGGAAATCACCAATCCTCAGTATTTCTAAGGCTAAAAACTATATCTCCTGGATCATGCCACACAAAATGAGGACTGCTCAACAAAACAACTCTATGGCTAAATTTGAGGCTATATGGGCTCCATGGGTACAACACTTCTTACCGCCCACCTTTGACCGACGCTTGCTCACTATCTAAGTTCCATAACTCCACCCACGACTCATTTAAACACACCCTCTCCTATCCGCACGACCTTTCCCACTTTACCTCCTTTACTCCCTCCCTCCCTCTCCTCTCTCCTGGTCCTGTTTGTACCTTCACTATCCTAAGGTTCAATATTCTGAGAGACGATCCCTGTAGAGGGTATATATTTAGATACCAGTTAGTACATATCTCTGCCTATTATTGCACCAGTTGATAAAAATCCTATAACTGCCATTGGAATGTTATCCCCGCTAACTTAGCCCATGCTGACCAGAGAAAAACCTTTGTCCCCCCTCTCCTGTAGGTCTGTACCTCGGTTTTATGTGTCTTATGTGTCTTTTGTAATTTTGATGTAGAATCTTCATTGATATCTTTATATTCCTGGACTTTTCCCAGTTCACTATCCACATCAGGAACTCTAACAGGTCCTTGACCTTTTTTAGACTTGCCAATACTTCTTCCTGTGAGTAGGCATAAACAAGGATGTCGTCTAAGTATGGGATCAGGAATACCTTGTTGGCGCAAGAAAAAAAAAAAGACAGGTTTTCACAAAAGTATTGGCGGAGCGCCAATACTTTTGTGAAAACTCTTGGGGCGGCCGACAGACCAAAGGGGAGGGCTCGAAACTGCCAATGCCTTACTCCCTGCCCAGTGTCCACAGCAAATCGAAGGTATATCTGGTGTTCCAGACATATAGGTATATGCAGATACGCATCTTTTAGGTCCAGGGTGATCTTAAACACTGACATTTGAAGCGTTTTTCGTACCGAGTAAATGCTTTCCATACGAAAGTGCTTGAATACTAGAAACTTGTTTAATTTTTTCAGATTTAGGATCATCCTGAATAGGGATGTCCCGATGCCCCTTTTTCAGGCCCAAGTACAAGTACATCCCCTCATGTACTTGCCGATACCAATTACCAATACTTAAAGCATCGGTATCGGGACATCCCTAATCCGGAACCTTCCTCCTGGTTTTGGAACCAAAAATATATGAGAGTAAAAACCCCGAAATTGCTGCTCTGCTGGGACCGGTACAATGATCTTCTGTGAAGCTAGAGTCTGCATGCACTCCTGTAGGGCTTGGGCCTTCATGTGATCCTTTGAAAATCTTGTTAGTAAAAAAGTTTGTGGGGGAAGGGATAAAAATTCTAGGCGATACCCCCTTTCTAGGAGATCTAAAACGTATCGACTCTTTGAAACCTCTTCCCATTGTGGCACAAATAGGAAAAGCCTTCCCCCCACTTTCTTGCTGGCGTAATTTAGAATCCTTGTTAGGGGTGGCTGGGCTGGAAAAAAGCACCTTGACTTTATTTTTATTAAAAGGACCAGGTTCTCCGCCGAGTCTGGGACTTATTAGGTTGCTTCCTCTGATCCTGTGGGGGGCGAAAAAACCTCAGGTTACGAATTCTCTTTTTCTTTTCCGGAAATGTTTTCCCCTTCTCAGAGGTCAAGACCTCATCTAATCCAGAACCAAACATAAAACCTCCCTCAAAAGGGAGACCAGAGTCTGGATTTAGAGGTTAAGTCACCCTCCCAAGATTTCAACCAGATAGCCTGTCCGGCTGAGTTAAGCAAAGCCGCAGATCTTGCACCTGCTCGAACTGACTCTGCAGAAGCATCTGCAAGATAAGCTACTGCTCTACTTAAAACTGATAAAGACTCTAGAATTTGATCAGGAGGAGCACCCTGGGATATATGGAGCGAGACTCTTTCTAGCCAGAGATCCATATTCCTCGCCACACATGTGGCCGCCCCCCCTGGGGCCATAGAAGCAGCATTGGCATCCCATGCTCTGCGTAACATTGCCTCTGCCTTTCCATATTTTATTGCACCTGCATCCTCAAAGAGAGGATGCGCTAAAGAAGCATCCAATTTGGGGCATTTAAAATATTTCTCCTCTTCACTAAAAGGAAACCTCCTTTTCCAGGATCTGAAAGCTAGGAATTTTCTCTTTGGATCCTTCCATTCCCCCGGTATTAAATCCTTCAAAGACTGATGCATGGGAAAAACTCTTCCCTTGGTTCTAACAAGCCTCTATAAACTCTATCTTGCACAGACAAACTTTGGGATCTGCTCAGTAGTGTATATGGCCTGAAGCAAATAATCCATATCCTCTAAAGGATAAAGATGCCTAGATGGGCGAGACTCAGTAGACTCCTCAATGGTATCACTCTCCTCCGGAGAACTCTCTGACCCAGAGTCAGAATCTGATACTGCTCTATCCAAAACTTCAGTGAAAGACTGGTTTCTGTTGCACCCCTGAGGTACCAGGAAGACTGGTAGGAGCACATAGGAGCACTAGATGTGGAAGGCAACATATCAGCCATGGCACTTTTAGAAGATTGAACTGTAGCCACCATATCTGTCTTCATACAATCTAGAAAACCCTTCATAAGACTAGTGGATTCAGAGGCTAATAATTTCTGAAGACATAAATCATAAAGAGGTTTAGAATAACCAGAGGGAAGTCTCAAATTGCAGCTGCCGCAGCGTTTCCTAGTTAACTTAATAGCTGGGGCAGTCGGTGGAACAGAAAACTGAGGAGACACTCTTCCTGAAGAATCGTGCATAGCAAAATAAAGTCAGATCAGTGTACAACCCCCACTGTAAAAAGTGTACAACCCCCACTGTAAAAACCACAAAGTGTCCCAGGCAAAAGTGGAAACAGGCACAAATAAGCAGCCTCACTCATCCCTTTACCCTTGGGGACAGTCACCGCTGTCTTGCCTTCCTCCTCCATCGGGCGTTAGCGGTCTTTTCCCCCCTAGTCTGTCCTGGTATCCAGGCCTCACAGCTCCAACACAGCTTACAGCAGACAGCGCGCAGCGGAAGTGAGGCAATCGGCCGCGACGGAAGTGAGGTAATCACCCGCAACCGGAAGTGACTTCATGCGCTCCAAGTCAAGGCTTGGAACACACCGGAAGTGCCTCTCAGTCCACTGCCTGCCCAATACACTGCTTCAGCATGCCGGGCGCCGCTCCGAAACCACACTACAAGCTCCCTTACATCAAGCAAGGGAAAGCAGGACAGGGCCACAGGTCTGGGGGGCCTCAGGAGTAGATCCTTGAGGGAGGAAAGGAACCAGATCCTGGCTTGTCAGAATAATATAGGGGTAAAAACCCCTCCGCTCTACAGCAAGGCCAGAAGGGAGGAAACACACCTTTAACAGCAGAGCCGCACAGAGGGGGATCCGTGGCAGGGGTGTGGAAATTTTAAAAAAAAACTACTTGTCCAAGGACTAAAGCGGGGGCCTGATCTACTTGTCCTGATACAAAAAAAGAAATGTTTTTTTAACCATAACCGTATTTAGCAATGCCAAGAAGAGCTTCTCGTTGGTCAGTGCCGTCAGATGACTGTGCTGACCAACGAGTGCTTGAATTTTGAGAGAAAATTTCAGATTACAATGGCACAGGTACAGATAGTACACCCATACTGGCGGATGGGAAGGACCGTTCCCTGAAAAGGTAAAATTGGGAAAGTGAATTTACCGTTTGGGGCGGGTGCAGACATGGGTGAGGCCGTGTACGGTTGCCTCACGGCCTCATTGATTTCCATGGGGTTACATCGACGTGGCAATCTCTGAATGTTTTCAATTGCAATTATGTGCGATTGCATGGGCGTTATTGCGGCGGGAAACTGCGCAATCTGCCTTGCGCGACTGGGGTGCCATTAGACAATGGCACTGCCAGCGTGATCGGCGGTGGTGTGCGATTCTGTGACCGCCCGGCCATCCACACGGTTTTGTGCACGATTGCTGTGTGGTAACGGATTGCCCACTCCGCTCACACACGCAATGCCCTTTGCATGCGTTTATTCGCATGCAGAGGATAGGGATTGGTTTTAATTTTTTACATTTTAATTTTACTTTTTTCTTTGCTTTGTAATATTTTTTTTATCATAATTTTTTTTTAACTTTACCGCCTTTTTTTTCTTCTATTTTTATGTATTTACATTTTTATAATTTTTTCCAATTTTATGTTTACATTTGTGTTATATATTTTGTTTTTTACTTTTTTTCACTTGACTTTATTGCTATCACACAAGGGTAACAAGCCCTTGTGTGATAGCTTTTGTAGGTGACAGGTTCTCTTTATTGACCCTGTCACCTCCAACACAGGAGTTCTAGCACAGCACTGTGCTATTTCTCCTGTGACAGGAAGGCTGCATTCCTGTGTCACTACACACATGGAGCAGAGTAGAGAACCGTTCTCTGCCTTGCTCCGTGCTCTGGAACCTAATTTGCCGTGGTCATGAATCCCCCACAAGAAGGGGGGACACCGAAGACTACGGCAAAAAGGAAGCCCAGGTGCAGAGAGACAGGCAGCCGGGAGCAATCCACGGCCGCTGGAAATAGAGAGGGGGGAGGAGAGGAGAGGAGAGGGGGGAGGAGAAGCGTGATTCAGGCAGGTTAGGATAGGATTTTTGGACAGCTGTATGTCGGGCAGCCGGGCTAAATGTAGAAAGAAAATGTACACTAAATGTACATAAAAACTACTCGCCTGGCGCCCCAAACTGCCTGTCCCGGGCGTTGGGCGATGACTCATCAGTATGGGCAATAAATGCAGCTTTATTGCGTACAACGTAAAAAGTCTCTTATTATCCACAGGGTAGATTTTCCCTATTTAAACAAACAATTTCTGGCAAAAAATCAAAAGTAACACAAATAAAACAGGCCTACTCCACTTTAGGAGGCTAACTAACTGTAGTATCCCTCACTACGTCCTACTGTAGCGGCTATTCCAGCTTCCAGTATAAATGAACATGCATAGCAAACCAAAGTCCGTTACATACAGTTTTTCTGGCCGACCTTATACCACAGATATTCAGACGCTCTCCAGTCTGTGTCCATCCAGTGCAGCCTGGATCTCGCTCTGAGCTCTCCCCCTTCAGGTCACTACCAGGTGCAGGCTAATTAATAGCCAGGGAAAGACAAATTATATATATATATACACACACACACATACATATATCCCGACATTACTGTCCAGATCCACCCAGCTGCGTGATTGACAGCTGGCTTTGCCCCCTCGCCCGTCCATTCCTCCAGTCAGCACTGGAAGATCGGAGCGGGGAGGGGGGGGAATCCCTGCAGGGAGCCGTGAATGACAGTCATGACTCACTGCAGGGACAGGATCGAGAAATGAGCGACCAACGGCATGCGTTTGCTCACTTCACGATCTACTGGGCCGACGTGTGACAGTTTCATTGTCGCACGTCGGCTTGAACTAGGAGGTTGAGTGAAAATCACTCACATCTTAGTTCTCCTTTAAGCCAGTTGCTCATTGGTATAGTATAGCTAATTATACTGACATAGTGTGGTCATTTTGTTTTTCTGCATTTCCCTCCCCTTGTGTGTAATGTAGAGCTGCAGCTAACGATTATTTTCAAAATCGATTAGTTAGCCGATTATTAAGTTTGATTAATCCGTTAATCGGATAAATAATAAAATACATTTTTAAAAAATGGCTCCAGTAATGGACTACTAGTTTGTATTGAGATTGTAGTCCATCACAGGAGCCAGCTTTGGAGCGGTGGAAGTAAAAAAAAAAAGTGTGGTGTGCAATATAGTGAAATAGAAAGTTTTTTAATTATACAGCAATCAATGCAGAATGGCACCAGCTATAGAGGAGCACAACAAATCACAGCAATAGTACATTATAGCTGGCGGTATTCTGCATTGCGCTGTATAATGTACTGTTGCTGGGTTTTGTAGTCCTCTATAGCTAGTGATATTCGGGATTGCACCACTGTATAATGTATTATTGCTGGGATTTGTTGTGCTCCTCTATA
The DNA here is from genome assembly GCF_000935625.1 of Nanorana parkeri. Taxonomy (NCBI): domain Eukaryota; kingdom Metazoa; phylum Chordata; class Amphibia; order Anura; family Dicroglossidae; genus Nanorana; species Nanorana parkeri. Next base: position 55,047 of record NW_017309477.1, read on the forward strand.
GCTGGTGGAATTCCGCATGGCGCTGTATAATGTATTATTGCTGGGATTTGGTGTGAATGGAGTCTCAGGGTTCAAGTCAGGGCTCTGGCTGGGCCACTTTAGGACATTCAGAGTTGTCCCTAAGCCACTCCTGTGTTGTCTTGGCTGTGTGCTTAGGATCATTTGTCATGTTGGAAGGTGAACCTTTGGCCCAGTCTGAGGTCCTGAGCGCTGTGGAACAGATTTTCATTGACGATGTATCTGTGTTTTGCTCCATTCAGCTTTCCCTCAACCCTGACCACTCTCCCAGTCCTCGCTGCTGAAAAACACCACCACAGCATGATGCTGCCACTACCATGCTTCACTGTTGGGATGGTATTGGGCAGGTGATGAGCGGTGCCTGGTTTCCTCCAGACATAATGTTTAGAATTAAGGCCAAACAGTTCAATCTTGGTTTCATCAGACCAGAGAATCTTGTTACTCACAGTCAGAGTCCTTCAGGTGATCTTTTGCAAACTCCAAGTGGCTTCCTTGTGCTTTGCACGGAGGAGAGGCTTCCGTCTAGCCACTCTGCCATAAAAGGCCAGATCGGTGGAGGACTGCAGTGATGGTCCTTCTGGAGCCTAGTCCCATCTCCATACAGGATCTCTGGAGCTGAGTCAGAGTGACCATCGGGTTCTTGGTCACCGCTCTTACCAAGGCCCTTCTGCCCCCCGCCACCAACTGCTCAGTTTGGCCAGGTGACCAGCTCTTGAAAGAGTCCTGCTTGTGCCAAACTTCTTCCATTTGAAAATTATGGAAGCCACTGTGCTCTTGGGAACTTTCAGTGCAGCAGAAATGTTTTTGTAGCCTTCCCCAGATCTGTGCCTTGCAATAATCCTGTCTCTGAGCTCTGCGGCAGTTCCTTTGAACTGATTGCTTTTGCGCTGATACAGTAAGCATTGTCAGCTGCGAGGCCTTCTGTAGCGAGGTGTGTGCCTTTCCAAATCATGTCCAATCAATTTAATTTACCACAGGTGGACTCCAATCAAGGTGTAGAAACATCTCAGCAACGATCAAGAGAGATGGGAGGCACCTGAGCTAAAATTTAAATTGTTTTTGCAAAGGGTCTCAGGTGTGTGGAAATTCTTTTAAAAACTGTTTGTCCAAGGGCTAAAGCGGGGGCCCAATCTACTTGTCCCACTACAGAAAAAATTGTTTTCATCAAAACTAGGGATGCACCAATACCGGTTTTTCGGTATCCACTACCGATATTTTGCTTTTGGTACTCGCCGATACTGAATACCGGTGGTTCCGCTGGCATGAAGCCGGCTTCCTGAGTAATCAGGAAGCCGGGCAGCGGTAACGACATGGAGTCCGGCTTGCTGATTGCCAAGGAAGCCGGCTCCATGCTGTTTGGCCTGCTTGATTCTGATTGGCTGGGAAGTCGGTTTCCCGGCCAATCAGCATCGAGCTGGCTTCCCGGCCAATCAGGAAGCCAGGCGGCGAGTAATGACCTGATTGACCGGGAAGCCGTCTCGATGCCGATTGGCCGGGAAGGCGGCTTCCCAGCCAATCAGGAGGCAGGTCATTACTCGCCGCCCGGCTTCCTGATTGCACAGGAAGCTGGCTCCATGTTCCCCTACAGCACTGACGGTCAGAGGAAATCTTCCTCTGACCGGAAGTTCCGGTATCAGGGAAGGTATCGGAGCATTTGGGCGAGTACAAATACTCACCAAAATACTCTATACTGGTGCATCCCTAATCCAAACTGCATTTGACTGTGCTAAATAGCGCTTCTCACTGGTCTGTGCGGTCACCTGACCGTGCTAACCAATGAGTGCTTGCAATTTGCGAGGAAAATTAAAAATGCATAGGGCAGGACTGTGCTGGACAGCAGTACGGGGTACAGATAGTGCACCCGTACTGGCAGAGGGAAAGGACTGTTCGTGGAAAGGTAAGTGTGTGTGTG
>NW_017309477.1:57116-65549 GCF_000935625.1 Nanorana parkeri
TTCATTGGGTAATTCCATTTTCTCAAATTACCTGTGTGAAAGTCCTGCTGCCTGGCTACCACAATATGGCACACAGTGGAATAGCGGCAGCATTCAATGCGCACACACAATGTCCTACGCGTGCGTTTATTTGCGTGCAGATGGGGGCAGCGGGGTTGGTTTTAATTTATTTTTAAATCTTTTACTTATAACTTATTTTTTACATTTTTATATAGGTTAGATCAAGATTAGATACATTTATATAGTCTTACAGATACAACCAGCCCTTTGAGGGCAACCATAATGTTGATGCGGCCCACGATTAACTTGAGTTTGACAACTCTGCCCTACGTGATAATTTGTAGGTGACAGGTTCTCTTTATGGAACCTGCCCTTCAACACAGAACAGATGTTCTGTGCAGTTCCTGACAGCTGAGACAGGTGGTGCTGTGATTACAGCGCCATGGTCTCAGAGAACACATAGAGAGCCCGTAGAGAAGATGTTCTTCGTCTGCTCTACGGCCTCTATGGCTGAGCCGTTGTGCTGTAGTTTTCGGGGTCCCCCAGGAGAGCGGGGGACCCCGAAAACTACGGCAGAGGGTGCGGGCAGAAACGATCACCGCTGCTCAAATTGATACACGTGGTCTGATCAGATCACTTGTACTAAAACGAGCGGCTCCACACTGTACATTCAGCTCTGCTTGTCGGGAGCCGGGGCTAAATGTACATAAAAACTACTCGCCTGGCGCCCGAAACTGCATGTCCCGGGTGTCGGGCGATAGGAATTTCACACCCCTGCAACACCATGGTCTGACCATGATGCAGTTAGCCTGGAGCTAGAAAATTTGACACCTAGATTAAACCAATACAGCTGGTCATTAAATCATACGCTAATAAGCGAAGTTAAAGGCGGTACGACAAATTGAAGTAGCCATTGGAGAGATTTTTCAATTAAACGGTCAGTCAGTGTCGGTAATATCTACGCTGTGGGATGCACATAAGTTGTATACATTTTCCCCAAAATCACTGCCATATGGTTAGAGAGAAGAAACAGCAACAGGAAAAGCTAACAACGTTAGGAGGGAAAATATGCCTTGGCATCAGCTCAATATAAGGAAAAACCTACAGCCCAGTCTAAGAAAAATATGGAAGAGGTTCAGATGCAGTTGAACATATGCTTGACACATCAAGCTGAAAAATCTCTCCGGTGGAGTAAACAAATACTATTTGAAAGGAAATAAACAAATTATATTATTAGCAAATAGATTGCAAAATTGCGGCCCTCAGCTAAAGACAATTAGATTAAAAATAAATGATACGGGCTTCACTAGTGATCCAAGAAAAAACGTAGCAGAGTTCCACAAGCATATGAAACAACTGGTGGCAGTTCCAAATGACTTAAAACACCTGGGAGATAAGCTTTTCTGTTCGGAAATAATTGCAGAACAATTCGTGGCATCATTGGATACCCCTATAACGATGCAAGAAGTCAAAAGCGCGGTAAAGGGTCTACAGATAAATAAACGTCCAGGTCCAGATGGATTTACAGCACTTTATTATAAGAAATTTTTACGAATTTTAGGACCTTATTTAGTAGAATTATTTAATAAAATACTACAGCAAGATCACTTAGGTTCCGACTCTTTGAAAGCTGCAGTAATTATGATACCAAAGCCCAATACTAACCATACTGATTGGTCAAATTTATGACCTATTTCCCTGCTTAAAGTGGATGTAAAGTTGTTAGCGAAAATGTTTGCAACAAGACTGAACAAAAGGGATAAGTACTTTAATAGAAAGTTATCAGGTGGGTTTCATCCCAAAAATGCAAGCTACAGATGGGATAAGAATGCTTCATTTGATTCATATAGCCAGGCATGGACAAATTCCTAGCCTTCTATTGTTAGGCACGTGTAGAGCTGCAGCTAACGATTATTTTCAAAATCGATTAGCCGATTATTAAGTTCAATTAATCGGTTAATCGGATAAAAATAAAATACATTTTAAAAAATGGCTCCAGTGATGGGACTACTAGTTTGTATTGAGATTGCAGTCCATCACAGGAGCAAGCTTGGAGCGGTAGAAGTAAAAAAGAAAAAGTGTGGTGTGCAATACAGTGAAATGGAAAGTGTAAAATTATACAGCAATTAATGCAGAATACCACCAGCTATAGAAGAATACAACAAATCCCAGCAATAGTACATTATAGCTGGCGGTATTATGCATTGTGCTGTATAATGTACTATTGCTAGGTTTTGTAGTCCTCTATAGCTAGTTGTATTCGGCATTGCACCACTGTATAATGTATTATTGCTGGGATTTGTTGTACTCCTCTATAGCTGATGGTATCCTGCATTGCACCACTGTATAATTTACTATTGCTGGGTTTTCTAGTCCTCTATAGCTGGTGGTATTCCGCATGGCGCTGTATAATGTATTATTGCTGGGATTTGTAGTCCTCTATACAGCGCAATGCAGAATACCACCAGCAAAGAGGAATACAAATCCCAGCAATAATACATTATGCATACAGTGTATAATATATTGCTGGGATTTGTAGTCCTCTATAGCTGATGGTATAATATACAGCACAATGTACCGTCAGCTATAGAGGAATACAAATCCCTGCAATACATTATAGAGCACCATGTGTGGGAAAGTGCAGGCTTACCTGAGCAGTCTTCCAGCAACTTGATTCTGAGATCAGGCCTGTCTATCGGCGGCTGTCATCCTCCCCACACCTGCTCCTCCCTGCGCCGATCGTGGATGTGGGCGGGCGGTAAGCGTGAGGCGGGGAGGAGGTGCGAGGTGTGGATGCGGGTGGGCGGGTCTGGCAGCGGCGAGCATGAGGAGCGGAGGAGGTGCAGCGCACAACTTGTGTGGAGTCGTGAACAGGGCCAAATAATCAGAGGCCGATTAATCGATGATAAAAAAAAGTTGACAACTTTTTCAATAATCGATTATGTCGATTAGTTGTTGCAGCCCTAGGCACGTGTAAAGCCTTTGATCCAGTACTATGGCCGTATCTATTCAATATTTTACAGAAGTGGGGATTCGGTCCAAACTTTATCAGGTGGGTCATGGATTTGTATCGAGAAACGAAGGCGTTTATAAGGTATGCAGGGGTTAGATAGCGCTTGTTTAAAATTTTAGTGCTGATGTTCTGTCGAGAACACTGACCCAGTATCTGTGCTTACGTACAGACGGGATTACCGAGGAAACCGGCATTTATTTACAAAGTATTCACTTGTAATGGTTAATAATATGACGTCTATGGCAGTGAAGGATGGAATATTATTAACGGTCAAAATTAACAATTTAAACAAAATACTTAGTAAATAAATCCCCGTTTCCTCGATAATACTGGTCTGTGCGCAAGCGCAGATGCGGAGGTCGGCAAATTCGACTACATCGGCGTTCTCGACAGAACATAGTTGATGCTATTCTGCATTGCTGTATAATCATCATACATCAAATACAGAATACCAGCAGCTATACGGGACTACAAGTCCCAGCAATACATAATAAAAAGTCAGCTATGCAGAATGCCACCAGCAACCCACCCCCCCACTATAATGCATTGCTGTATAATCATCATACATCAATGCAGAATACCAGTAGCTATGCAGAACTACAAGTCCCAGCAATACATTATAATAAAAGTCAGGTATGCAGAAAACCAATACACCAGCACCCCCTCTCCCCCCCACCACACTATAATGCATTGCTGGGACTTGTAGTCCTACATAGTTGGAGCTATTCTGCATTGCTGTATAATCATCATACAGCAATGCAGAATGCCACCAGCTATGTGGGACTATAAGTCCGAGCAATACAAAATAGTCAGCACTACAGAATCCCACTACATCCCCCCCCCACCCCCACTTTCCCCGCGCCCCCCTTCCCACTCCCTACTCCAGACTTACCTTCCTTCTCCAGCAGGGCCCTCTTCCTAGTCTCCCTGGTCAGGGGGCGGAGCTAAGAGGGTCAGGTCCTCACACAGCAGAATGTGCTGCCCGGCGGTGCCTGCACCATATTCTGCTGGTGACAGCCTCTCCCATCCCTGCCGCACAGCTGCCCGTACATGCTGCGGCGGCTGTGCGGCAGGGAAAGAGCGGCACTCTCTTGGGGGGGGCCCACTTCTTCCTCGCTGGGCCCCCCCAAGTGGCGGAAAGCCAGGGCGCAGTCGCAATTTCGACCGCTGCAACCCTGGTAGTTCCGCCAGTGTCCCCCGCTATTATTTGCACTGGCAATTGAGCCTCTGGCCATGGCGATAGGGAAGGACCCAAATATAAAGGGCTTAGTCATAGGGGAATATGTACATAAAATATAATTGTTTGCCACTGAGACTATTGTGTGTAGGTAATCCCCTTATCGCGTTACCTAGTTTAGATACAAGTATTTCGAGTTTTGGGAAACTCTCAGGACTTCAAGTAAATGCATCTAAATCTAAAATTCTTCCCATAGTAGTAGCAAAAGGGGCCCCAATATATGCTCAGGGAGGAATTTCTATACACTTGGGAACGTCATAATATTATTAGTTATTTGGGGGTAAAAATGACTCCTAATTATGAAGGTCTATATCAGGCTAATATCCCATCTTTAATACAACTGGTTAAACAACTGCTGGAAACATGGAAGCGCTATGAAATATCCGAAAAGATTGTATATATTTAGAGTACTACCTATAAAAGATCCCGTTACATGTATTAAAAACCCTTTAACAACGATTGAATCAATTGTTATGTGCAGGACAGAAGGCAAGGGTCTCAATTAATGGTATATTCCGATCACAAGCTAGAGGGGGGTTGGGAGTTCCTCACCTGAGGAGGTATTGTTATGCGAGTCAGATATCCCCGCTTCTGTCATATTTTACCAAAGAAAATACTCCACAATGGGTAACAATCAAAGCAGAGGAAAATCAGCACAATTGCAATAGAAACTCTTCTATGGATCCCTACAATAAATCCAAACCAGATTATAAATCCCATTTAAAACATTAATTGGTAAGTTTTGCAAGAAGTAAAAGATACTCAGGCAGATTAATGTCTCCACACACACCTCTGGCAACAGTCCTAAATAAACCAGCATTTCTCCCAGGTTATGAAGAACCTGTAAGATTTTCTAGATAGGAAGGGGCCAGATTGAGAAAAATTTATGATTTTTTTGCCCCAATAGGGATCATTCCTTTCTCAGAAAGATGCCAAGCATAAACTCCCTCACTCAGAAGTATTTCAATATTTACAAAATTTGACAAAGGGATTTGATGTTCGGCCGTAAAAGTATGTGACAGCATGGGAGAATGATTTAAAAAGGCAACTACAAGAGATAATGGCGTCAGATTTGGGATACAGTAGCCCACTATTTAAAAACTCTCAAAGCGTAGAGGCGAACTACAAGCTAATGCTTAGATCAGTGATGGCGAACCTCTGTGTGCCACAGAGGGCAGCAGAGGCCACTCTGGTGGCACATGAGCCTAGGTGCTGGTTGCTGGGGCCCCCACACTCTGGGTTCTCACCTGGGGTGCTCTGTGCGGGCCTCTGGTGTCCCACGGGTCTCAGAGTCTCATTACGTTTTTAAAGATGACCACCACGGCCATCTTCAAGCCTGGAAGGTGCCCAAATCCTATTTAATATATTGCCGAAACCCGTGGTGGTCCAGTGGAGGATCAGAATTATCCGCTTCTCTTCCTGATGCAGATCATACTGAGCGCTCCCTCGTGGTGCCACCACTCACAGAGATGCAGGTCACACTGATCCTCCACTGGACCACCAGGATAATCCCCAAGTGCCCCACTGGATCCCAGGGATGCAGCCCCCTCCCTGCAAAACAGGAAAGCAGGAGAGGGGGCAATGTTTTAATTATTGTTAGTGGTGGTTGTTAGTGGTGTGTGTTTTATGAGTGTGTGTGCGCGTTTGATTACGGGTATGGATGTATGCGTTTGATTAAGTGTGCAATGTGTGTGTTTAAAGGAGAACTATGGGGTTAGGGTTTTTCCCCATAGTTCTCCTTACGGTAACGGGAGGACACAAACTAGCGTCCTCCCGTCACCTTAAGCTCAGTATACAACGAGCTACAGCTCGCGGCATACTGAGACGCCGCAGCTGAAGCGGATCCCGACAATTATGTCGGGATCCGCCCAGCTGCGTGAGTGACAGCTGGCTCTGCCTATCTATAGGCAGAGCATGCTGTACCCGCCCTGTCCGTTCCGCCAGTCAGCGCTGGAGGATCGGAGCGGGGAGGGGGGAATCATGCCCCTCCCCTGTCATGGCAGAGAGCCGTGACAGGATCGAGAGGTGAGCGAACGCCGGTACGTGCTCGCTCACTTCCCGATCTACTGAGCCGACCTGTGACAGTCTCATTGTCACAGGCCGGCTAGAACTATGAGGTGAGTGAAAAGCACTCACCTCATAGTTCTCCTTTAAGTACGTGTGTGATATGTGTGTGTGTGTGTGTGATATGTGTGTGAGATATGTGTGTGTGTGTGATTATATGTGTTTGTATCGATGAGTGTATAAATGTTTGAATATGTGTAAGGCATGATGCTTAACGTTTTTTAAACCCCAGTGCACAAACTGCAGCACAATCCCTAATCGCACCTAAACTTACAGGTGTGAATGGGGCCTTATTGTGTGTATATTTTTGGTTGTGCATATTTCTGTTCGTGTGCATTTCTGTGTGCAGTATGAAATTTGGCAAGCGTCCCCCATGGGAGGAAAACAAAAGTGTCCAGTGGCCCCCCAGTGAATTGAGTTTTATAACCCTGGTTTAAACGAACATTGTTGACGCCAAACTACAAGCACTGATTTTTTTTAATTTTCATATATCATACAATTGTCATTAACATCTGTGGATACATACGGAAATTCTTAACTACACACAATGCACAACCCGCCTAACTGCTGTCAACAAACAAGTTATGCCAATGCTCTCTTCCAACCGTTATATTAGCAAAGCGATAGTGACAGGACTGAAAAGCTGCAATGTTTCACTGAAAGGACACAGTTCTCATCTTTTATCTACGCAAACACACAGATACAAACATGGAAGTTTACCCTAATCGTGTGTTTGTTTCCTTTTGTTAGCATTGATATTTTTACTGCCCTGTCGTGTTTTTTTTCTTACACATTACATCATGCCGTACAACCATGATACGTCGTCTTTAACAACAGGCCCAAAAAGCCTCTGAACTCGGAATTACAGTACCACTAAACAGAGCAAAATGTATCCATCAGCTTCTAAAGATGGAGCCCCAGCTGCTAAAGGTGGACATGCTGAGCAGGCCGTACATACACAGAACCTTCTTCTGTCCGAGTACGACCACTCGCCACTACAATGAATGAGTTGATCACATCTATTCCTATCTTGCCAACCATAGACTGTTTCTTAAACCCTCCCGTGAGAGCTCACCAGATCTGTAGAACGCGTTAATGTCAGCCGATTCCTTGGCCGTCTCCTCCACTCCGTCCCGTGTGCCTTCGCTGCTGCCTGCAGCTATGGCATTACTGCCGACCGTCGTCACTGTAACACATGGGTTCACGCTACTAGGATTACTCATACTGAATTGTAGGTCAATAAATCGCTATAGGAAAAGGAAATTTTAGCCCTTCTCACGATTTCGTCAAATTCGCGATTTGTAGCCTTTTGTCCTCGTCACCAACCACGGGCTTGACAACGTACATCACCCATTTCAGCTACCAAACAGGTCTTATTCATAGAAACCAAATGCATCCAGGTAAAATGACTCCAGTATCATCAAATAAAAACTGTAGGCTACTTCCCCAAGAGTCGACGATATTCATGAAAAGGAAAACGCCGCATTTCTTGGGTTCGTTTCTATGTACAGCTGTCACAAGACAAAGCGTACTACCAAAAGAGACAGCATCGAGAACGCAAATAAATTATTCCATAAAGCAGCAGACACATTTTCAGGCGGCGGCTGCGGAGAATAAAGAAGGCGGAGATTGGGAGGCAAGCGCAATGCTGCTGTGCAAATCAACACCATAGTCTCGCGAGACAAATCCTCCAGAATCCATTTCCTCTCCGATCTTGGAAGATATATTTAGCTTCGTTAGTAGTTTACAGTAGTGATTTATTAGTCCACCCATCGCTGGATGCTGACTTGGTCTCTGCCAGTGCTTTCCATTACGCAGAAGTAATAAGTATCAGACACCTATTATGTTTTCTCTTTGCAAGTTGAGCCTAATATAGCCATGGATCCCAACTCTCTGAGATGGCAAAAGAGGAACATGGAATTAATATGCAAAACACTATTTTCATTCATATTAGTTTTCAAAATAGGAAATTAAATTAAAGGAGAACTATGAGGTGAGTGCTTTTCACTCACCTCATACCGTGTTTCCCCGAAAATAAGACACTACGGCACAATTGCGGCGTCCCAGTATACCGCGAACTGCAGCTCGCGGTATACTGAGCCTAGGGTGACAGGAGGAT
>NW_017309478.1:0-1869 GCF_000935625.1 Nanorana parkeri
TAGGAGTCAGTCCAACGGGACAGACTGGTGTTAGCCAAGATTTTGGGGAGATTTAGCAGTAAATTAGAAAGAGAGAGGCGGAGAATTATGTTAGGGAGGACTGTTGTACAGTTTGAGCGGTGGGGGATAGGCATGAAAAGAAGGGGAGGAGGGAGGGTAGATAGGATGAGAAGATGGGGGGTTGGGGGAAGTGGGGAGTAGTGTCCTGGGAGAATTATATGGCATGTGCCATGCAGTGTTGAGAAGTTGAGTGCTGGGTCACGTGTCCAATAATGTTCTATCACAGTTCGGTGGGAAGAAATTGTCAACCCATGGTTCCCATACTTTAGTGAATTTGGAGAGGTTGTTGAGTAATTTTGCAGTCAGCTTCTCATTAATCAGAGTCCAGTGGATTCTATTTTTAACAGCTCACATACTCAGGGTGTTTAACAGCCAAGCTTTGGCTATAACCTGCTTTGTTGCTGTAAGCACATGGGTGAGGAGTTTGAATTCGTATTTGGATATGTCGGGCGGCCTAACATTCAACAGAGCTTCACTCAGGGTCAGATGAATGTTTCTCTTGGTGCACCTTGATACATTCTTATTCTTATTTGATATACACATACAGTATGAACATGCCAACATTGGTTACATTTTTATTATAAGCATGCAATGACTTAGCTGACATACGTTTGGGCACTAGAATGTAGGTTCAATAGAAATAAGATTATTCCACAGATATACCCAGTATGCCACTGCCTGGGTATGTCTGCACACATCACCGCACATTGTGAATTCTGTGGGTCAAACAATTTGCTTGTTTACGCACAGTCAATGTGCGCACAACATACATGTCCTGTAGTAAATCGGTTCACCTGTGCAGATGGCTTGCATCTATCTTGAGAAATATTTTACATTAGGAACCAAAAATATGTATTATTTAGCTGTCACATTGCAATGGGAAGCAAAAGACACACACACACAAAAAGAATGATGATGTTTGTTGAAGTTTCGGTTACCTGATATTAAGCTCTTTACGGACTACAGTAAATATGAATCCATCAGCAGTACTTGTGTGAATGTTATCTTTCAGTCAAATATGTGTATTTTGCGTACATTCCATTCCTAATGCATTGTTTGATCAGTACAGTGAGCTACATACCAAGGTGCAGATGTACTTTTCTGACTGCCACAATGAACTGTATTTAATTTTAGAATACAGAAATATTATCAGCCTGGATTAGAACATGAATACTGACTAATCTCCCATGGAACTCTGTGTGTGAACCAAAAATGATAGCCTTTATGTCATGTGGCAAACCAGGTGGAAATCATTTCTGCTGATATATTGTGGGCATTATGTATCTGTATGGAACTAGAGTGGTGCTATTTCAAAACAATAACATTTAATTTCTTCACAAGCGTCCTAGTAAATGGGCCATGTATAAAAACTTTGTTTCTCAGCTACAGCAACTATTCAGGAATTCTGACCTGCACTGGTAAACAACACGGTGCAATTTCTTCTGTACCAGTTGTTATAAATTAGATTCAACACTTTTGTTTCGAAATGTGGCAGTTATAATAATAAAAATGATATTCAATAACAGATAATTTCCTGTTGTATGGTAGTGTTCACTGCAGATTTATAGTCTATTTAAAGCTAACCTCTAGGCAGATATAAAAGTAATACAAGTTCTATATTTATTAATACAGCATTAAATGCATTTTTTATTTAGATGCAAGCAGAGTAAGTATAGGAATTTAACTAGGTGTTAGCCTCTTGTGGTCCCTGTACAGCAGGGACCACAAGAGTGTATTGCAGCAAAAGCTGCTTTTTTTCCACAAAAATTTTTGTTTTTTATTGAGCATAATAAAACATACAAAATGTCA
>NW_017309478.1:2311-2530 GCF_000935625.1 Nanorana parkeri
AAATAGGGGAGTGGGCAATACTATGGCAGATGAGGTTTAAGTTCGATAAATGCAAAGTAATGTACTTTGAAAATAAAAATAAACAAATAGGCTATACAATCATGGGTATGCCGCTAGGGAAGTCAGAAATAGAAAAAGATTTGGGGGTCATTGTAGACCACAAACTGAATGGTAGCTTGCAGTGCCAAGTTGAGGTAAACAAAGCTAGCAGGGTCTTGT
>NW_017309478.1:2646-8776 GCF_000935625.1 Nanorana parkeri
GTAAACAAAGCTAGCAGGGTCTTGTCCTGTATTAAGAAGGGGATGTATTGCAAGGACAAGTCTATAATTGGGCCTCTATATAGATCTTTGGTTCGGCCACATTTGGAGTACGCGGTCCAGTTTTGGTCACCGGTACTGAGAAGGGATGTCCTTGAACTGGAGAGAGTCCAGCTGAGGGCAACAAAACTAATTAGGGGAATGGAGGACCAGAGCTATGAGACAAGGCTTCTGACCTTAAACATGTTTACGTTGGAATTAAGGAGATTAAGGGGGGATATGATATTCATGTACAAGATGCTCAATGGTGACAGCAACATTGGCAACAAACTGTTTGAGATTAACTCCTTTACAAAGACTAGAGGCCACCACCTAAAGTTGGTGGAGAAAAAATTCCAGCACAATGTGCGAAGAGGGTTCTTTACAATAAGAGCGGTTAAGGTCTGGAACTCACTGCCATCGGCAGTTCATCCGAAACCCACGTACGTTACGTCAAAGGGCGTGACCCCTGATGAAGTCACGCCCTTTGACGTAACGTACGTAGGGTGGAGTAGAGGAGCTGAGCGATTTGCACACAGTGTCTGTGGCTGCTTACCAAATACCTCAATGTTATCTATGATATGTGAGTAGTATTCCTTTTTTTAATAAAGTCTAGTATCCTTTTAAAACCATCTGCACTACGAGTTCCCACTTTTTATTTTATCTGATGCATGGGCCATTCGGATGAACTGTCTGCTTCCAATTCCTGAGACTGCAAGAGAGTCTGTACCTGAGAGGAGGTAATCACTGGGAGGTATTCGGCATCAGTTGCTTCCTCTACCTGGTTCGAATTAGAGGAACAGCGCATACAGACCCTGGTGGGTCTCTGCTAAAGGTGAGGTGCATTCCAGAAGATTTATCTGTTGATGATCACAGGAGACTAAGTTTATTCTACATCCAATGTTTTATCTTCTATTTACTTAATGGACTATTGAAGATCCAGGATCATGGAAATTTTTTTAACCATTTATTATTTTCACTGGAGTGCAAGTTACACACATGCGTTTTTCTTGTCGGTATTCTTTGCACATTGCATCACATTGATTCACAGTTAATATTTAGTGCATTTGATTTTTCATTATGGATATTTTGTAGCAATTACATTTACACTAAGGTGCATGTTATATACATGCGTTTCTTTTTTGTTTTGCACTTTTTACACATTGTATCACATTACTCCAAGGTCAGTATCTACTATATCTGACACTTTGCGGTCTTATGCGATCGGTTTTTCGTACGATAATCGAGCAGTGTGAACGGAGACGTGTGACCGTTTCTACTGTACGGTCGCACGTCTTCTGTCGAACCAGCATATTCGAAAACCAGCCGGGAATCGTACGATTCTCGGCTGGTTAGAACGGTGCTCGGAAGATAAATGCTAAACGGGCCGGTGTGCGTACGCGCACACTGCCCGTTCAGCATTGCGGTTATCGGAAGCCCGCCCCTCAGGGGGCCGGGCTTGCGATGATCGAGAGTGCGATCTGCCTGTCCAAGATAGGCAGATCGTACGTTTTTTTAATCCCTTTACAACCATCGCAAGACTAAAGTCTTGGGAAGGTTGTAGAGTGTATGGCCACCTTAAGAATGAGATGATGCATGGACCTATATGGGTTGGACTTGATGGACGTATGTCTTTATTCAACCCCAAATACTATGTAACTATGTAACACATGAAAAAGGATTAAAAAAACACAAACCTTACCCACCCATACATAAACACATGCAAACATGCGTTGGGTGCGCATACGTGCGAAAATGACAATTGCGTCCATTACACCGCACATGTTACATATCACCGCAAACGTCACAGTGAAAGCAATAATTCTAGGGCCATCAATCACTGATAACACTAAACTGATGAGTAGTGAAAGCTTTTAAAGCGTCGCCTATGGTCAATTTTGGGTAGTTTTTTGTGATTTCGTGGGTTACCTGACGTGTGGTGATTAAATACCACCAAAAGAAAGCTCTATCTGTCCCCAAAAAATTCTAAAAAATTCATTTCAGTACAATTGTGTGTAAAATCCACGCTTTTGGTGTGTCAGCAGCAGTGAAAACAAGTGAATCGTAAAGTCACTCTTTACAATCTCAAGACAAATTCACTAGCGCAGTGACTTTGTCTTGAGATTTCAGTAAAGCATTGCATGATGGAATAAATGTCAGTCAAAGTACCGGAAAGACTCCGTCTACATCCACCAAGGGGTCCCAATCCTTCTCGTCCATCTGGGGCTACTTTGACCACTCGGCGCCGGGCACGAACAGGCACACCAGGCCCGCGCTGTCGTACTCACCGCCCTCGCCGGACTCGAGACAGTGGGACTCCCAGTCGAGCTCCCCGTCGTCTTGCTCTGTGGACGTAGCCCCGGGGCTGACAGAAGATGCGACCCTGACGCCGCCCGCGATGACACAAAATACTGCATCACAGCAGGCAAGGGAGATGGGTGAGTGGCCTGCACACAAGGACGCCTCGGAGAGGCCCTCCTTTAGCCCACGACGAGCAGTAGAAGGAGACCTCAACTTATGAATATATGAACCTCAACTTGGGAATATGACAGAGTTCCCTGGTATCAGGATTGTGCGTCCACTTGCGGCATCACGATTAAGTGTCTGATTGTTGTCTGTCTGTCGACATGTTTCGCCCCTCCTACAGACCGGGGAACTCTGTCATATTCCCAATTGGGGTTTGGGGTTCTCAGTAACGGACAGATTACACGGAGGATACCCAGGATATGATCCTAACACCATTTGCCATCAGCAACCAATCTTTGGAGGAAACAAGATATGGATACATAAAATCGGACCACCGGACCTCAAAGGAAGGAAATAATCTTTAAACCGCCCGGACTACAAGGAAACTTCAGTAAACGTGAGTGATGAAAAATCCTCTATCTATGTCCGTTAAGGACACTGTTTGAATACTATACTGAAGTGAAGCCTTGTACCTTTCACACTCAAAATCCAACACTAATTGAGAGAAAGAAGGTTAAAGTCAGGCGTGACATATAAGATGATCCAGTAGTAGTCTGTCCATGGGAAAACATCCCCACCCTCCCACCTCGGTTTGAACAGACAATCTGATTACATCTCGGTGTCTCTACCACGATACCCCGAGGCGAAGAAGATAGAGAGGGTTAAGTGTACACACGGCTAAATACAAGCCAACACTAACCCAAGGAAAAGTTTAACCCCACAGGGAAACACCCACCAAAGGAATCCCGAAAGAAAAAGCAAATTGATAGAGGGAAAGGATTTGTAAACATCTGAGGACATTTTTCACTAAATCAAAAAATAACCTATCAGGATCTACTTTATCCATAATTATCAATGGTCAAAGCACAGCATATAATTTGATTCTGTATGAAGCCTAGGCTATCATCATATATTTGACACCTCTATAACTTGTAAACACTTAATTACCAGAATACTTTCCCTTTGATTGTTTATACCCTGGAATACAGCTTCACCTAGACAGACCGCGTTCATAGATATACGCAGGGGCAATTTCACGGAGAGATAGGTGGCAATGTGGGTAGCTCACTGGCCACTTACCTCTCACGGTGGAATGAATGATAGAAGTGCATGAGGATCGATCCACATTCAATTTAACAGTGTCTGCAATTTTAATAGGTTTTAAAGGTGGTATTGTCAGCAAATGTGTTATCTTGTATGTTTCTTTTTCAATAAAAATAATTTTTCACGCAACCAACTGACTTGTCCGGATCCTGAAATTGACCACTATTAACCCGCCATCTTGTGACGAGTTAACCTCCCTTTTTTTTCTTCTGCACAAATACGGTCAGGGATCGGACTACACAAGCAGTTGAGTAAATATTAGGAGGGGAATTAGAATTCATCGGATCTCCAGGCAGGAACAATACCCAATTTGTCTCAGACCTCAACTCATCCCTGAACCAAAGGTCGTCTCCCCGACATACATCCGTTCATGTGGATCATAGAGAGGGTGTTGAGGATGACCCCACGGCGTCCGGGGAAGTGGAGGTATTAGCCGAGTCATGGGATATATCTCAGGGACAGGTGCCTAGGCCGCAAAGCACCCCCAGGCCCAGGGACTCTAGAGCAGGACGCACTCCCCATCAGGCCACCCCATGGCCCCTGACTAGGCCCCAGGACATTGCAAATATTGCTGACAATCCGGATTTGCTTACTCCTGTACACCCTTCACAGAAACGTAAGTCTGTGCCGCCCTCTAACTCACTCTCCTCCTCTGAGGCAGAGGAAGATAATTATACTTCATGGCGGGAATGCATGAAACATATACCGACTAATAAAGATTTCAGACTGCTGGTGCAGGAAGTTAGAGATACCTGTAAATCTGAAATACAGGTGCTCCATAATGACTTTAAGCATTTGGCTCAAAGAGTAGAGGGCATAGAGGAGGAAGTACAACACAATAAATTAGATCTGTATCACCTCCACACACAATACGTGGCGCAAGCTAGTACCATTCGAGACCTGCAGAGACATGTAGAGGATCTTGACAACCGTGGTAGACGAAATAACCTTCGCCTCAAAGGCTTGCCAGAAGCCACTGGATCTGAAAATTTGCAGGAGGTCTTGCAAACGCTCTTTAATAATATTTTGGGAGCCCCTTCTGCCAACAAGATAATTATTGACCGAGCCCATAGAGCCCTTCGATCTAGAGGTTCCTCCACCAACCCGAGGGATGTCATATGCAGAATTCATTACTTTAGCGTAAAGGACTTTGCACGCAACATTTCCTACAGAAAGCACGCAACATGAGATCTCTGGAGTTTGATGGAGCTGCCATACAACTATATCCTGATCTTTCTTGGATCACACTGCAGCAAAGAAGATGCCTACAACCGTTGTTGACTTTGCTGAGAGACAATGACATACCATATCGATGTGGCTTTCCCTTCAGCCTTATGGCGCGTAGGGATGGTAAAAGTGCCACCCTTAGGATGCCAGAAGATCTTTCCTCATTCTGCTCGGACCTTTACATGACATGCCCTACCTTTTCAGGGAACCCTTGCCCAAACTTGGGCCTGAGCCAACAACATGGCAAATATCCACGCCTGGGAAAAAAGCTGTGAGGCTAGATGCCCCATTCGAAAATCCCCTACGCAAATTTAGAGGAACTCCCAAGTCTACTCCTCGACATCAGCGCTGATGAAACAGCATATGCTGTATTATTTGTTTACACAGCTACATATATCCCTACTTTAGTTTGCTCAAAGAGCACTGTCTACACAACAAAAGCTTCAGTGAGAGGCAGCTATTCTTTGCTACTCTTACTGAATTTTAGGGCTGCTACCTCAATATTTCCATTTTCCATTACAATAGCGCAGGGGTCAGCAACTTTTTACACACCGAGTGCCATTTTTGCAACCATCAGACAACCGAGTGCCATTGAACAATAGTGCACCATGGTATTAGCAAATTTCAGTTTTTGTACTCATATTTGTACTGCTAATAATAAGTTAAACTCACTAATTATTTGAATGTGTTTATCTTGCCTTAAGCAGCACAACTGTAAGTGAAAACATTTTATAACTATTGCACACACAAAATATATTTACATGTACTAAAAAAATGTACGTTCATTTACCCGAGCTGCACATCCGAGTGGGTGTGGTTGTCCGTACTTGGACGCAAACAGGATGGATCCTGTCTGCGTCCAAGCACGGACATCCGCACAGATGTGCAGCTCGGGTAAATGAACGTACAGCCATGTCCTCCCATAGAGGAAGAACAAGCTGCTGCGTACAATCACACGCAGCACCTGTCCCTCCCGGGAGCGGCCTGATACGGCTGTGTACGCCGCACGGATCTGTACAGCCTGACTGTACGCTGTATGAATCAGGCCAAAGGCATGCATGCATACCCATGCAAGTGCACAGTAGTATCAACCACAAATAGCTTTGAATGTATTCCTGTCCTAAGAGATATATATAGAGATATACAAATGCACTGCAATATCTTGATCCACAAATAGCTTTGAATGAATTCCTGTCCTAAGAGAGAGATATATATATATATATATATATATATATATATATATATATATATATATATACAGGTGAAACTCAAATAATTAGAATATCGTGCAAAGTTA
>NW_017309478.1:9349-12936 GCF_000935625.1 Nanorana parkeri
ATGAACCGCAGTAAAGTCTGTAACACGGAGCTGGAGGAGGGACAGCTGTCAGCACACACTGCGGGGGTGCACCCCCCCCTCTGGATCCGCCACTGCTCTGTGCACTGTGCTCTGACTAATGATGGGCAGTATGGTGACAAAATCAGGCGGGGAACAGAAGATCCTTTCAGTCCGGCAGGCGGGTGAGCGATTCTTCTCCTTCAGTCCTGCGTGCTGCAGGTAAAGAATCCGCCAGGCAGGACCTCGAGCAGACCGTCGAGGGCCTCCTCAGTGCGGCTCCGCGCACGAACGTCAACTGGTCACGATCCTAGTTGAGTGTGGAGAAATCTATTAACCTATTGCACATTGTTAGAGATGTAATATGTTTGTTTACTTATTGATTGAATATGTGTTTGCACAATTCAAAGTTGGTTATTTTAACTTGTTATTGGTTGTTTTTGTTTCTATGCTCCAGTCTCATTCCATGGTCTCACGGAGGGCAGATGAAAGTCTTGAGTGCCTGACTCACCCAAGGATTGGGTGACCCAATGGAGGATCCCCTTACCGAGCCACTGGTCTGTTTTTCTATTTATTTTGTGCGGAGGTGAATGGAGAGGTCACATTAACAGGGCAACATCAGATCCTAACCCCCCTAACTTCATTATGGCGTCAATGAATACATGCAAAATAATTTATCTGAATGTCAAGGGACTTAACTCCCAAAATAAGAGAAATTTGGTATACAGAGAACTGAAACTGGCTAAAGCTGACATAGTTTTTCTACAAGAAACTCATCTTAATCCACTTAACACATTCAAATTCCTATTCTCTCCGTATCCCAGAGCATATGCGGCATCCTCCCCAGACAAGAAGGCTGGGGTGGTTATTCTCCTGAGGGATTCATGTTCCTTCAAACCTGGGCATGTCCTTTTAGATAAACAGGGTAGGTACGTGATAATGCATGGAACCTGGAATGATATCCCCACCACAATCTGTAATGTGTACGCACCCAACGGCAACCAAATTCCCTTTCTTCAGAGAATTTTCTCTAAACTTAAAAGGTGGGAGTGCACTTATTTGGTTGTAGGCGGTGACTTCAATTTGCCATATTCAGTAGCATTTGATCACCTAAACCATCCTGGCAAACTCCCTCCTAAGAATACTTGCGCTCAATCTAAGCGTTTTTGTCGCTTACTCAGACAATACTCCCTCGGAGAAGCGTTACTCCTTTCTTTTCCCCTGTGCATGAAACGCATACTAGATTGGACTACTTTTTTGTTAATATGCCTGTTGTGAGGAACATGGTGGATGCAGAGGTGGGAGTTATTTCATGGTCTGATCATGCTCCTATAGAATTACAACTCTGAATAGCTCCCGACCGCTTAAAACAATGCCATTGGAGACTTAATTACGGTATTCTTAAGGAGGAAATATCGCAAATTGCAGTGGAAGACGAGATTAAGTTATTTTTTACCCTCAACTTAGGATCAGTATCGTCCCACTCCATACTATGGGAGGCTCATAAAGCCACCATCAGGGGACAATGCATTGCCATAGCATCCAGACTCAAAAAGATTGTTTTTTTCAAAATAGCTCGGCTAAAACAATCCATACTTGCAGAGGAACGGAATCTAGCTCTTAGACATGCCAAATTCACTCTCCGTACTCTTATTAATCTCCGAGCTTAACTGCGCCACCTACTGATTCTGAAAACTGAGAGGTCAATGTTATATCTCAAACAAAAATGCTATGAGAGAGGAGACAAAGCCCATTCTATTTTAGCCCGAAAACTAAAGGTTGATATGGACAATAGAAAGATTTCGGCTATGCGGGATAATAAGGGGGTGTTACATCATCATCCAGAGAAAATAGCTGCGATCTTTAAGGAATATTATGAGGGACTGTATAATCTAGAGGGCCCTGCATTTGCTGTGGATGATGACTCCTTAAACTCCCGAATAGCACAATATCTGGAGTCTTGTAATTTACCAAAGCTCACAAAGGATTCATTGCTAGACTTAAATGCACCTATAACATCTGAGGGAATTACTAATACAATAAAATATTTATTTATCTAGTGGAAAATCCCCAGGTCCGGATGGATTTCCATATTTGTACTACAAAACATACTTAGCTACATTATTGCCGCACTTAACCTTATACAATGGCTTTCTGAAAGATTACTCCATTCCCTCCTCCTTTTTACATTCCTACATTGTAGTTATTCCTAAACCAGACAAAGACGATAAAATATGTTCTAACTATAGACCCATAGCTTTGCTTAACTGACTTTAAAATATATACTAAAATCTTAGCTAACAGACTTGCCCGACTTCTCCCTACTCTAATACACACCGACCAGGTAGGATTTGTACTCAACCGACAAGCAGGATATAATACCCGCTGAATAATCAATCTTTTGGATATCGTTGAGCGAACGGGGGAGGCTACCCTCCTTTTGAGTCTGGATGCTGAAAAAGCCTTTGATAGGATGAGCTGGCCTTTTCTATTTGCAACCTTGGGAAGAATGGGTATTACGGGTCCTTTTTGCTACAGCTGTACTAGCCTTGTATTCAACGCCATCAGCCTCCATCAAATTGCAACACGTTACTTCGCAAACATTCCCAATTCGCAATGGATCTAGACAGGGGTGCCCTCTGTCACCACTCTTATTTACCTTATGCATCGAATCATTGGCATCGACTATACGGAGGTCCCCAGACAGTGGCGGCTCTAGAGTTTGCGAGGCCTTAGGCAAAACTTAAACATGAGGCCCCACTTAGGCCCATAATGGAAAAAAATGCAAGCGATAAAAATGAAAGGTATGAAACGTATATATTAGGACATTCTTTAAATCCTATGAACTATGAGTTCACAGTTTCTTGAATTTTGTCAGGTCAGGTGCAAGACTTTACCCAATCACAGCACAGTACACTGTGAGAGCCATGATTGGGCAAAGTAATGATGACTTTGCCCAATCATGGCTCACGCAGCCAAGTCCTGTCAGGTGACGGACAAATGTAAACAGTTGGGTGGAGCTAAAAAGTCTCACCAGCACCAGGTCTCCGCAGTGCCTCACCAGGGCTATGTGGGTGTCTTACCAGCCTGGTTATACCCCACAGAGCACTGGTGAGACCCCTCAGAGCTCTGGTGAGATCCCACAGAGCCCTGGTGAGACTCCACAGAGCCCTGGTGAGACCAGGGCTCTGTAGGGTCTAACCAGCACCGGGGTTCTGTAGGGTCTCACCAGGGCTGTGTGGGGTCTCACCAGCCTGGTCTGAGCCCTGTAGAGACCCCACGGAGCCCTGGTCAAACCATGGCAATGTAGGGTCTCACCGGCACCAGGGCTCCGAAGGGTCTCACCAGCCTGGTGAGACCCCTCAGGGCTCTGTAGGGTTTCACCAGGGCTATGTGGGACCCAGACATTACTGGGGTAACGGTTCAGGATCACTCATTTAAACTAGCACTGTTTGCTGATGATGTGATCTTAACATTGACCCGACCACTGCTATGGCTCCCTAATCTACATGAGGTATTAGAAAAGACTCTCTGGTTCTAAGCTTAATGTGTCTAAAACTGAAGTGCTTCCACTTAATGCCCCCCCCCCC
>NW_017309478.1:14242-37587 GCF_000935625.1 Nanorana parkeri
TGTGTCGTCCCCCCCCCCCCACGAGACCTATCTAATCTCAGGACCTCCTTTTCCTATACATGGGTAGATGACTCCTTGAAATACCTGGGGATCAAGTTAACACCCCGCCTATCCCAATTGTACCAAGCAAATTATAAACCTATTTTTTCCTCTCTAAGATTGCTACTACAAAAATGTAAGAGTCTCAAATTATCACTAACGGGCAAGTTAATGGCTATTAGAATGACTATGTTGCCCAAACTAATATATGTCTTCGGACACTACCAATTACAATCTCGAACATGAGTTCTCTACAATCTGACATCTTAAAGGAGAACTATGGGGTCAGGGCTTTTCCCCATAGTTCTCCTTAGGGTAACGGGAGGACACAAACTAGCCTCCTCCCGTTACCCTAAGCTCAGTATACCGCAAGCTACAGCTCGCGGTATACTGAGACGCCGGAGCGGATCCCGACATCGATGTCGAGATCCACCCAGCTGCGTGAGTGACAGCTGGCTCTGTCTATCTAGAGGCAGAGCCAGCTGTACCCACCCCCTCCCCCATCCGATCCGCCAGTCAGCGCTGGCGGATCGGAGCAGGGAGGGGGGAATCCAGCCCCGCCCCTGTCACGGCAGAGAGCCGTGACCGGATCGAGAGGTGAGCGAACGCCGTTATATATTCGCTCACCTTTTGCTGTCCTCAAAGAGAGATATGACCTACCTTCCATGACCATGTTCCCATACCTCCAACTTAAACACTTTGCCCAAAATATCACTAACAATCTTGTGTTTCATCCAAGAACCCCCTTTGAATCAATATGTATTACTTCTCCTTCCTCTAAGGGTATGATCTCAGTCCTCTACCAAATGGTGCTGACCCCCCAAACCCGAACAATTTGTTAATCACCCTTATATGGCAAAATGGGGAAAAAACACTGGGCACTCCAGTAACCAGAGCACAACGGGAGTTGATTTGGAAAACAACAGCTGAATCCTCCATATGCTCAGTCTACAAGGAGAATCAATACAAGATACTATTTCACTGGTACCATACCCCAGACGTCTTGTATTCTATTTTCAAGACGGGGTCACCAATGTGCTGGAGAGGGATTGCTCAGAGTGGGTCTCTATTCCACATATTTTGGATGTGTCCCCGGATAATCCCATACTGGAGAATGGTACAAAATATCCTGGAAAAAGTGTTACAGACGAGTCTCCCTTTATCTCCTATTCACTATCTGCTGGGTCTTCCTTTCCCGCACCTCAATAAATGTGATAATAGATTAATATCTCATATACTAACAGCAGCCCGTTGCCTCATAGCACTAAATTGGAAATGGGTATCTCCTTCCTCTCAATTAGATTTATACAGGAGAATTAAGGAGGTGCGGATTATGGAAAACCTTACTGCTAGACTAAACAATACTTTATCAAAGTATGAAAAAATATGGAAATCTTGGAATGAATTGGCGGAAACCGTTCTTTATAGAAGCGAAGATTCCACAAAGGATCTCACAGGATCCTTATATCTTGATATACCTGGAGGGAGTCTCTCTTAGTACTCGGGTTAGACTAAGTGAGGGAAGAATAGAAACGATTGTCTGGTAATTGAATAGGCAGAGGATCCTTGGGGACTCGAATCCAAAAGTGAAATAAACAAATAAATGTCTAAGAGGTTAGGCAACTTGAGAGGCATAACCCTTATAATGATTTGACCGTGTTTCGGAATGAGATTGACATGACAAAGAGTTTGTTTTATTTTGTCTGTTTTGACTGTTAATTTTGCAACGTTTGTTTCAATAATGCACCTTAGGTTGGTAAAATGCGACTAAAGTATTATTAAGAAGAAAAGACAGAAATACCATCTCGATGAGACACATTCTATTTTTATTGCTAAACACGCAGTCTTTCATTTAATTTCATCTTACTTCAATAGATACATATGCATATGATTGTAATTTTTCAATACTATGCTAGAGCTGTTTGTAATAAGCTAAAGTCTCTTGGAATTGTTTTGAATCTTTTATATGTAACCAGCTTGGGAAAGAATCTTTTGAAAATAAAGAAAATGTTATTCAGAAAAAAAAAGTACCGCATCGCTGCATACTGAAAAACGGCCTAACCTAGTGGTTAAAAGTCCCATCTAATTTTTTTTTAGTTGGTAGATTTTTAATCCAGGGGTGTGGTGTACCCGTTCCTGTAGTGATTCCAAATATTTTGTATAAATGCATAGGGAAGGGGTGAAAATATTATTTTTACAAGAAACCCATTTTAAAGAGTCTTAAGCGCAAGCAATGCGTAGTAGAAACTACAAGCAGTGGTTTATGAGTAATAACAGGGTGAACACATCACCCTGGTGGATGTGGTATATCTGGATTTTTCAAAGGCATTTGATACGTTACCACACAAGCGCTTACTTCACAAGCTGAGGGCTATGGGCATAGATGAGGTGGTGTGTACGTGGATAGAGAACTGGCTATGGGAATGTGTCCAGAGAGTATCTGTAAATGGCACCTTTTCGGACTGGGCTAGTGTAATGAGCGGTGTGCCTCAAGGATCTGTGCTGGGTCCGATACTGTTCAACCTATTCATTAATGACATCGGGGAGGTAATAAATAGCCGTGTTTCCGTGTTTGCAGACGATACAAAAATAGGGAGGGTACTAAAAACGGATCGTGACAATATAACATTGCAGGAGGACCTGGATAAAATCGGGGAGTGGGCAATACTATGGCAGATGTGGTTTAATGTCGATAAATGCAAAGTAATGCACTTTGGACATAAAAATAAACAAATAGGCTATACAATCATGGGTATGCCGCTAGGGAAGTCAGAAATAGAAAAAGATTTGGGGGTCATTGTAGACCACAAACTGAATGGTAGCTTGCAGTGCCAGCACAACGGGAGTTGATTTGGAAAACAACAGCTGAATCCTCCATATGCTCAGTCTACAAGGAGAATCAATACAAGATACTATTTCACTGGTACCATACCCCAGACGTCTTGTATTCTATTTTCAAGACGGGGTCACCAATGTGCTGGAGAGGGATTGCTCAGAGTGGGTCTCTATTCCACATATTTTGGATGTGTCCCCGGATAATCCCATACTGGAGAATGGTACAAAATATCCTGGAAAAAGTGTTACAGACGAGTCTCCCTTTATCTCCTATTCACTATCTGCTGGGTCTTCCTTTCCCGCACCTCAATAAATGTGATAATAGATTAATATCTCATATACTAACAGCAGCCCGTTGCCTCATAGCACTAAATTGGAAATGGGTATCTCCTTCCTCTCAATTAGATTTATACAGGAGAATTAAGGAGGTGCGGATTATGGAAAACCTTACTGCTAGACTAAACAATACTTTATCAAAGTATGAAAAAATATGGAAATCTTGGAATGAATTGGCGGAAACCGTTCTTTATAGAAGCGAAGATTCCACAAAGGATCTCACAGGATCCTTATATCTTGATATACCTGGAGGGAGTCTCTCTTAGTACTCGGGTTAGACTAAGTGAGGGAAGAATAGAAACGATTGTCTGGTAATTGAATAGGCAGAGGATCCTTGGGGACTCGAATCCAAAAGTGAAATAAACAAATAAATGTCTAAGAGGTTAGGCAACTTGAGAGGCATAACCCTTATAATGATTTGACCGTGTTTCGGAATGAGATTGACATGACAAAGAGTTTGTTTTATTTTGTCTGTTTTGACTGTTAATTTTGCAACGTTTGTTTCAATAATGCACCTTAGGTTGGTAAAATGCGACTAAAGTATTATTAAGAAGAAAAGACAGAAATACCATCTCGATGAGACACATTCTATTTTTATTGCTAAACACGCAGTCTTTTATTCAATTTCATCTTACTTCAATAGATACATATGCATATGATTGTAATTTTTCAATACTATGCTAGAGCTGTTTGTAATAAGCTAAAGTCTCTTGGAATTGTTTTGAATCTTTTATATGTAACCAGCTTGGGAAAGAATCTTTTGAAAATAAAGAAAATGTTATTCAGAAAAAAAAAGTACCGCATCGCTGCATACTGAAAAACGGCCTAACCTAGTGGTTAAAAGTCCCATCTAATTTTTTTTTAGTTGGTAGATTTTTAATCCAGGGGTGTGGTGTACCCGTTCCTGTAGTGATTCCAAATATTTTGTATAAATGCATAGGGAAGGGGTGAAAATATTATTTTTACAAGAAACCCATTTTAAAGAGTCTTAAGCGCAAGCAATGCGTAGTAGAAACTACAAGCAGTGGTTTATGAGTAATAACAGGGTGAACACATCACCCTGGTGGATGTGGTATATCTGGATTTTTCAAAGGCATTTGATACGTTACCACACAAGCGCTTACTTCACAAGCTGAGGGCTATGGGCATAGATGAGGTGGTGTGTACGTGGATAGAGAACTGGCTATGGGAATGTGTCCAGAGAGTATCTGTAAATGGCACCTTTTCGGACTGGGCTAGTGTAATGAGCGGTGTGCCTCAAGGATCTGTGCTGGGTCCGATACTGTTCAACCTATTCATTAATGACATCGGGGAGGGAATAAATAGCCATGTTTCCGTGTTTGCAGACGATACAAAAATAGGGAGGGTACTAAAAACGGATCGTGACAATATAACATTGCAGGAGGACCTGGATAAAATAGGGGAGTGGGCAATACTATGGCAGATGAGGTTTAATGTCGATAAATGCAAAGTAATGTACTTTGGACATAAAAATAAACAAATAGGCTATACAATCATGGGTATGCCGCTAGGGAAGTCAGAAATAGAAAAAGATTTTGGGGTCATTGTAGACCACAAACTGAATGGTAGCTTGCAGTGCCGAGCTGCGGTAAACAAAGCTAGCAGGGTCTTGTCCTGTATTAAGAAGGGGATGTATTGCAGGGACAAGTCTATAATTGTGCCTCCTATATAGATCTTTGGTTCGGCCACATCTGGAGTACGCATCCAGTTTTGGTCGCCGGTACTGAGAAGTGATGTCCTTGAACTGGAGAGAGTCCAGCGGAAGGCAACAAAACTAATTAGGGGAATGGAGGACCAGAGCTATGAGACAAGGCTTCTGACCTTAAACATGTTTACGCTGGAATTAAGGAGATTAAGGGGGGATATGATTTTCATGTACAAGATGTTCAATGGAGACAGCAACATTGACAACAAACTGTTTGAGATTAACTCCATTACAAAGACTAGAGGCCACCACCTAAAGTTGGTGGAGAAAAAATTCCAGCACAATGGGCGAAGAGGGTTCTTTACAGTAAGAGCGGTTAAGGTCTGGAACTCACTGCCATCGGCAGTGATTTCAGCCAAGAGTGTAGATTTGTTTACGAAACGTGTATATTTGTTTACGAAACGTTTGGACAATTTCTTGAGGGACCATAATATCCAGGGATACCAGTATCCCTAAGAAATGAGATGATGCGTGGACCTATATGGGTTGAACTTGATGGACGTATGTCTTTATTCAACCCCAAATACTATGTAACTATGTAACATCAAGAAGAGTGGCTATAGGGTTACACTCATCGCTACAAGTGTCAGATCTACAATGCATTTTCGATTAAAGGTGGATATGTATTTCTGAAATGTAGGATATCTGGCAAATAGATCACACTAGTAATTGTTTATTTGCCAGCCACATACGGGACAGACACAAGCATTAAGATATATTTTTACATGTCTTGAAGGTTTTATGGAAGGGCTGATTATCATAGGAGGGGACCATAATTTTGTAATAGATCCAACAGTAGATACCACGAGGGTTGTCTCCCAGCTACCGCTTACTAGACTGAAAAGATTTAAGCGATTAATCCACTTGTATTGATTAATGAATATATGGTGTGTTGAATCCAGAAAAGAGAGACTGTACATGCCATTCTCTTTCTCATATAGCAGAATTGATTTCTTTTTAGTTTTGCATTGTTTGCTTGAGTGGTGTCCAAAGGCATTAATAGGAGCACAGATATGGTCTGATCATTCGTCCATATCTTTATCAATTACCTGTCCTAATATACCTCATGCATACTCATAATGGAGACTGAATGATACATGATTGCACAACATGGTAGTACAGGCAGAAATAGGTCAAGTCATTTCTAACTTTGTTAAGAATCATGCTATGGACACATCTTTTTTACCTATCAAGTGAAAAACTCTTAAATGTATTATTCGAGGGACGTTAATATCACATGGCACGAGGTTAAAAAAAGAACATAGAAAGAGGGATGGGCTAATACAAGAGATACAAAATTTGGAACTTCAGCATAAACATACAAATTATGCTAAATGCTTTCAGTCCCTGAGAAAAAGAGGGCCGAGCTATTGAGCTTGATAGACAGCTCTTATCAGAAATACAAAGAGTGTATGCAGCATAATTTTTATGTTCAGGGTAGCACTTGCAGCAGAGCCTTGGCCAGATCGATTTGGTTAAAACAGTCACATACATATATCCGTAAGATAAAATGCCCAGTAAAGGGATGGTACATGAGTCAAAACAAATTGCTAGGGTGTTCCAGGAGTATTACTCAAATCTGTATAACATTAGGTATAGTATGCGTAGTAAGGAAAAGAATGAGCAGCAGGAGGCGTTAACAGAATGTGTCTAGAACAGGACTACACATAGTTGATCAGACAATGCGAAATATAATGATGGAACCCTTTTCTATAGAGGAGGTTAATTTAGTGATAGGGGCAATGCAAGTAGGCAAGAGCCCAGGTCCTGATGGTTTCTCTGCATGTATTTTTAAGCAGTACAAGGAATTAACGCAGATCTTGTGTGAGACATATAACGCTATTACAGAATATTGCACTTTGCAAAACAATCACAGGAGGCACATATCACTTTGATCACGAAGGACCAGAAAGACCCGACAGTATGCTCAAGTTACAGGCCTATTTCCCTGATTTAAATGTGGATATGAAAATGTATGCGAAATAATTAGCGAATCGGATTCAAACGAAAATTCCAGCAGCTATCCATCTGGAACAAGTAGGTTTTGTCACGAAACGTGAAGCACGAGATAATACGATAAAAACAACTACATTAGTATCTTATGCCCGTAGATATAATATTCCTTTTCTCTGTCGATGCAGAAAGGGCATTTGATAGACTTGACTGGAAGTTTGTTCCAGATGGGTCTACCTCAGGGGTCTCAAACTTAATTCACTCGGGGGCCACTCAACAAATGTATTTCTCTCATGGGGGCCGTGGTGCGGGGGGGGGGCCCGGCCTAAAGCCGTGTAAGGGGCCCCGAAATTTCTGAAGGCTGCCCTGGGCCTGGTATGGCGCAGGCTTCCCTCTGCCAGGCTGCTGCTCAGTTTAAGGGTCTGGTAAGGCATTTTAGTGGATCCCTAAAATTTCTTCCAGACCTAAAGGGTCTGGCATGAATTGAGGGGGGGGGGTGCATGCTATTTTTTCTGTTTCTGTGGACTGTCAAACGTTAAAAAGAAAAATTATTTCGCAAATATTATTGAACTAACGAGAAATACGAAACAAAATGAATTTTTGGCTGGCACACATGTCTATTTCCCAGCATGTGTGCAAGTGCTACATTTTACCACCCATATACACTTAAAAACAGATATGTGCTGTGATATAAACAGCAATAATTATGAAATTGACCTTAAGATAATAATGGTTTATATATGTGACAGGCATAAGGAAGGAGATCACTCTGCAGTAGGAGAAACACAGAGAGGCATAGTGAAGTCAGGATGAAAGCTACTATAGGAGAATGGGTGACCAGTCTCCCCACCAGCGGCACCACTGCTCTTTTTTTGTCTGCCTCTTGGGCAAAAGGGCAGCTGCTGTGGGCCCCTGTAAATTAAGGGGCCCAGGGCAGTTACCCCTTTTGCCCTGTGGCAAAGGAGGCCCTGACTACATTGTGTATTAGTTTGTTCTCCCAAGCCCAAGGAAGAATGTTTTTGATATAATTTCCTACTACAGATCCAAAATGTTTCAATCAAAAACAAGAAGCAAACACAACTGAATTAGTTCTTCAATTTATATTATGTGGCTTAATCTCTCTTTTGTCTCACATTCTGTTTTAATAAGGCCGCACAGCAAATGTTGATGTAATTCTGATTGGTTATGGGTTAATATGCTTTGCTTTTTGCCTAATAATAAGCCCACTCAAGCATCTGGATGTGGAAACCCATAGTTACCTTTACAAAGAATGGGATTTAATTATATGATAATTCATACAAAGACTTACTAATTACATGCAGTAAAATGTACCATAATACCGCATGAGCTAATGTTTCTGATATATATTATTTTATATTCATCTTTAATTGTTTTCACAATTTTCGCCTTCTGACGTGTTATTAATCATCTGAGGGAAGGAAGAGGACGTATGGATAAATCTTATAATAAAAAGCATTTTTTCCTAGTTATCTTCATAGTAACAACAGCCTGTGCCTGAAAGTGGATATATTATCTTAAATTCAACACAATTATTCTTTTATTTGTGCTATGTGGAGGATAAGACTTTTCTATGGAAGTAAATTGTATGCTGAGGAATTCTATAAGAGATGTTCTATTGTGTAAGTGACACTGACATACCTTTTGTCTTCATTGAGCCTGCAACGTCTAAGAAATGTACAGTAAATTATTATACTTTGGTAGAAGAGCTGTACAAAATAGATGACAGGGCAGTCCATAGAAGGAGTGGGATACTGACTGCACCTTTTCTGTTTTAAGCAGCCAAGAATGCAAGTGGTGCATGAGTCCCTATGAAAACCTTTGTTTAACAGCTTTTCATCTTGAGCAGTTTCTTATTTTTTTTTTTTAAACAAAATGCTTATTATATTTGAAATAACCATCACTGTGACAGGCAATTTAATCTGAAAGATACATGAGAATACAAAACAATAAAAAGTAAAAATCAATGAATCAATTTTTCTGTTTGGTGCCTAATTTCTGAAACCATATATTAACACATTGGCAGAACGGCAGCTTTTCGATTCATAAATAAAAAATAAAAATAAAAAAATAAAATAAAAAAAAAGCTGGGTAGCAGTGTTACTAATTCAAAGACTAATTAATTACAGCTGCTTTAGTTTCAAAACCTCATGATATTAAGATTTAAGAGAAAGATACACAAAACAAAGTTATATGGGGCTTTCTGAGATGAGAAGAAAAACCACAATTAGGTTGAGCCAATTTAAAAAGAATTTACAAAACTTTTATTGACGTAGAAAACATTAAACTATCCATGAACACCCATAAAAGCAAATCGCAATTGTTAGCAGAGGATTATCAAAGTCTTGAGGAGCAAGACTAATTAGTTGGATCTATTCATACAAAACCCATATGGTATCAACCACTAGATGTTAAAAAATGATTCCACCATTGTTCAATAATTTCACCTTTAACGCGTTTCATGTCATTGCATCATCTGAAAGGTGAGTGAAGTAATCTATGGTTCACAAATACCAAATCATTAATACAAGATATTCGCATATGGAGATTACAATAACATTTTTGTACCCATTGTGTAGGGATAAATGATGATCCCTGTTGAATCACATTTTCAGACTCCATTTTATTCTTAAATATGTAATATTATGCTTAATGAAACTTATTATGAAATATATCTTCTAAGTAAATATATTAAAAGATAAGGCATACTACTAATAGTAAAAGATATGACAATTAAAACAACAGGTTAAAAGACAGTCCACTATACAATCATGTCCTATATAAATAATATGTTAAATACACATACTAAATAAATACAGTTATAGACTTTAAAAACCATACTATGCTTAAAACACATCTTTAGAGAAAAATAATGTTGTAAGGCATTTTGCCTAGCTAGGGTGTTAGCTATTATCTGTGGGGTGTTAGCCGTTATCCTAAAGTCATTGCAAGGATAATGCCTAATTTTAGGAGTTTTTAGCTTATCTACACTCAGACACTTGTTCCATATCAATGAAGGAGTCTAAAATAATGCTGAATCAGAAATGGGTGTATTTCTAAAGATTCGTTAAAACTGACCAAAGGTGTAAGCATAATTTGTATCTTGATGTATAAATATATATAAGCTGTACAAGCTATAACAGAATTAGAACTGATCTATGAACCACTATATGGGTCAGTTCTCCACAAGTGTGTATTGAATAAATCCTTATCTGATTTGCAAACTACCTACAAACGTTGCATCGATTCTTCAAATTTTACCCTATTTACCATATTCACTTACTTGTAGGTATTGTATAATAATCTAAGTACTATTATAGTCCAAGTGACTAATGTAGTAAATCCAATCTTCTATTAAAACCCAGTAAGAGATGCTGCCACCCCAACAAGAACACTGGGGGCACAAAGAAAAGGTAGATAACCAGAGAAGTGCACCTCCAATATCTAAAGGCAATACATTCATGTCAGTATGGAGTTATCTTCATATAATATGTTAACTTGTTTTTAACAATAAATTGAATTTAGCTGCAGCTCACCTTGACAGGACAGGAACCTAGTGTTTCCAAAAAGCCAGCTAATTCCCCCATATAGCTTAGTTGATCTCATCTCAGAAATCTCTTAAATTAGGGTGAGATGAGAATACGTTTTTGGGAGACCTAATATTTATATTATATGATTTTTAGGTGGTAAACTCCTATTGCAATTGCAACAAACTACTTGGGTTTCCAAAAACACCACAATATTGAGTACATTAATACTTATATAATTTCTATACATACATGCATTAGTTTTTCTGAACTTTGATAATATGGAGTTTTGAGGTACATCATGGGATGGACTTATGTCCCAGGCAGTGAGTTTTTGATAGTAGATTCCAACATGAATGCATTCATGTTTTAATTAAAGAAATTGACAGAAGAAACATTGATCATTTTCTGGCACAAAATTTTTTTTGATTACTATCTTGATGAAGATTTGGTTACCTGGGGTCTTGAGATCCAGATTTTCCCTAGTCTAAATCATATACTGTAGATGAATAACTTAGAAACGCTTGGGAACAGAATGTACAACTTTGCTCTAGACAAATGATGATACTCTTAAATTAACATTACATAAGGGAATTAAACACTTAAAGCTCTATTCAGCCAATATGTCCCTAAAATCCTTGTCTTCATTTACCTCCAAAGAAAAATAATTGCGTAATCATATTGAGTCATTCAATAGGGAAATTATTGGAGGCAAAGAGAAAATGGCCTATAGTACCAACATAACATATAAATGGCATCAGGGCAACCAAAGAAAAAATGTCATTAAACACATACTATCTAAGCATTGGCCCTTCCTAAGTAATGATACAAAAGTAGGTAAATTAATGCCAAATAATCCTGGGGTTGCCTACAGACGATCCCAATCGCTCAAAGATCGATTAGTCTATAGTCATTTTGCAGTGTCCACACCCACTGTTCAATCGGAGGGCCTTGGGGGGAACTTTAAATGTAAAACGTGCAATTTTTGCTGTTTGATCCATCAGGGACAAAGCATAAAATTGCCAAATGGTGGGGAGGCACATGCGCTGGCCCCGCTAAGATGGCTGCTTAGCGTGTGAGCTCCGCACCACGGCAGCCCTGATACCCCGTCCCCGGCGTTCAGCGGCTCTATACATACCCATCGGTGCGGGATGCAACGTCCATGAGCCTGGGTGGCTACATTATGTAGCAGAGGTTTTCTTTTCCCAGGCCGGTCTAGTGCCGTGATATGTGGTCGCACTTCGTGGAAGCGTTAGTCGGCCCCTCCCTCCGATTGCTGACAGCTTAAAGCCGCGCCGGCTATCGATGCTCGGCGCCTGACTAAAAGAGTGTGGAGGTGGAGTTGCCTACAGGTGGAGATGCCTACTGCTATCGACCGAGCTGGACCCCAGTACCCTAGCTAGGGCAAGAATTAGATAATGCTTCTCTACAAGAACCATCTTGTCTGCTGATGCTACTAGCTCCACAGTCCTCTCTACATACATAAGCTGAAGATGCTGTATACATGAACTCTTATTAATTGCCATGAGTTCACTTCTTACCAGTGGAACTCTGAGGTTTATGTACATACTTACAGCATTTAATATACCTCGATGGCCAGGGGGGAGACCCAAAAGGTCCAGAAAACAATCACAGAAGCAACGGCCTGAGACCCAGAAATCTAAGATCATCTCCTTCTACACGACAGAGGCAGCCAAGAGTCAGGCACAGTGATGTGGAAGACTCTTCCGACTCTATGCATCGGACTACAAGGGTGAAGCTCTGCTCTTACAATTGGGCTTGTTCGTAACGGAGCCCTCACAACCAGGCAAGAGTCCTCCTCAAGTCTCTATGGACAGAAGAATTACAACTGCCCCGTTATCACCACTTTGGGACCGACCAAGTCCATGTTCTTCAGCCCCAACCATCCCGACGTGATGAGAGCCTGTAGGGGTCAGAATGGTTGCTATGCTTCAATTGAAAACTACAAGTTCTCATGGGGGACTGGTCGATATCCTATGTCAGGAAATAGTTTAATTGTTGCTTGTGTATAACTTCCATTGTCGTTAGGCCAGACGGTGTTTATGTACACTTTATATGAGAATTTAGCTCGGTTAAGAGCTATGAGCTTGCGGTTCATCTTTGCTGGATTCCATTCTCCTATGATCATATACTTGAGGGGGTTTTCACCGCTCTGGAGGACCTAGCCGAGTGGACACCATTGCAAGTGTTTAGGGCCTGAAATTTTGGCCCACAAGTGAGCTTTAGCATTAACCGGAAATTAATTATTGGCGGTGGATGGGCACTCCTAGAGGGTGTCGGAGTGGCACAAAGTGATTTTGGGGGTATGCACTAGGCACTTTGGGATTATATCCATATTCACAGAATAATTTTCAGATAGGGATCTTAGTTTAACTATTATTTTTAAAAGGATATGATTTGGGAGTAAAACAAAGTGTAGGTGATTTAATGGGTATTTCACAGTTACTTAATTATGCTATGCAATTGTCACTATGTGTTCTTTATTGAAGTTAAGTAATGTTAGTTTTTCACTTACTGATTCTACTTTTAATTATTTATTAAGTATTCACGTAATAACTTATAAATTGATGACCACAACTCTTGGTGGACTGTTGACACTTATATTGGAAAATTTAATTTTGGGTTTTTTCATAAATTATACTGCCGTTTGGCTAGACGGTGCTTATTTACACCTTATATTGCATTCTAAACTGGTCGATGGCTAGGGGCTCACAGTTCCCTTTTGCCGGGCTCCACTCTATTAAATCTGGTGGGTGTATATAGGGGTGCTCCCCTTCATGGCAGACTTAGCCGAGTGGATGTTGTTGTAATTTACTAGGCCCTGATATATTGGCATAGATAAAAGCCGTAATATCAGCTAGCATCCATTTAATTGGGGTGAACATGCACTTCTAGGAGGTGTAGGTGGCATATAAAGCGATTTTAGAAGTAATCACTAAGCACTTCTGGGTTATACCTATATTCATTAAATAATTTTGGCCTATAGATCTTATTAATTTATTATTTGGATGGGATAGCAAGTTTGAGTAAAAATGATTTATATAGGGATAATAACAGATAATTTAATGGTTAATCACACTTATTTAATTATGTTAAGACAAATTATTTATCCATCTATAGGTGGTTTAAGATGTCACACTATTTAAATTAAGTGTCATGTCCTGTCACTTAATGATATTCAATTATCTTTTGAACTTTTGTACCAGGCTAATTTTCCTCCCATCTTTAGGAAATTAAGGGGGGATTTGGATAGGTGGTCCTCGTGTAATCTTTCTTGGTTTGGGAAAATAAATGCTATTAAAATGACTCTTCTTCCTCGCCTGTTTTATTTATTTAGGGCTCTTCCTATTCCTGTTCCCAGATCCGAATTAGCCACCTTTCAATCGAGCCTGATAAAGTTTATATGGGGAGGTAAGGGTCCTAGGTTACCTAGGATTACGCTTTACAGTACTAGACAGTCGGGAGGGTTAGGAGTCCCAAATATATATCAGTATTATCGAGCTGCACGCATAGCTCAGTTATCCGCTATATACTCCGTGGGGGAACCCCCAGATTGGGTCATTATGAAACCCAAGGCGGCTAGGGATTTGCCTTTAGATTTACAGAAATGGCTACCCTCTAGATTACGCCCACCTATTATGGCCCCCACCCTCTCTAACTCTTTGGTCCAATGGGATTGTGTAAAAACTCATGGAAACATTAGCTCACCCCATACTCCCTTAGCTCCTGTGTACCAGAGCCGGGCATTTATACCTGGTATGCACCCCAATCTATTTCAGTGGTGGTTGGACAAGGGATTATACAGAATTGGTCATTACCTCAGGATGGGGAAACCTCTGACTCTGGAGTAATGCAGGGAGCAATTGGGCATGCCCTTATCTGAGTTGTTTTGCTATTATCAAATTACTAATTTCTTGCGTACTAAACTCACTCGAGACGACTCTGGCAGTACCCTCAGTCCTTATGAGCGCTGGTGCCTTCAGTCCACTAATCAGAGAGGAGCCATCTCCCTGCTCTACTCTATATTGTTAGAGTCCCCCTCTAAACCGCCATATATGTTGTCCTGGGAACGGGACCTGAACAAGGTTCTATATGAAGAGGCATGGAAGCATCGCTCTAAAGTGACAACCCGGGGTTTGCTTAATGTTTCATTGCTGGAGGCTAACTTTAAAGTTTTCTCTAGGTGGTATCTGGTGCCTTCTAAACTTGCCCTTATGTATCCAGGATCAACATCCCTCTGCTTTTGGGAGTGTGAGCTTGGGGGCACGATGTACCATGTGTGGTGGTAATGCCCTCGTATTCGAGGATTTTGGAGAAAAGTTTTTAATCTAATTATCAGGGTCACGGGGGTGCGTGTTCCTAGGGATCCCGGGTATGCTCTTCTTAATGATACCGTCCCTGGAGTTTCTAGACAATGCACACGATTGATAACTTTTATGTTCTTGGCAGCTAAAATTACCATTGCTAAGGCCTGCAAAATACCTAGGGTGTCTCTGAGGCAAGTAAAGACTAAGCTGTCCTGGATTATGACTCACGAAAAATTAGCAAGTATTCTCCTGGACAAAGTTGCACAGTTTGAGCTTACTTGGGATCCTTGGTTGGCCAAAATGGGCCCTATAACAAGGTGAAGGGGGTGGATTGACCCTGGGCCTTAGTCCAACCCGACCAAATAATTTACTCTTTTCCCTTTTTTTAAAGTCTATTGTTTATTGTTCTTTTCTCTTGTCTTTTGTCTTTTTTTGTCATTTATGTAGCCTGCCCTTGTAAAAGCTCTACTTTAAGTGTACCTTATCAGTGGATGTTAGTTTATCAAATTTGATTGTTACTGAGTAGTTGTTTAATGGATTACTCTCATGATTCCATATTTAAGTTATCGCAAAATAAACTGCTCTATAACTGAATTTCCTCTAGTGTCCAGGTGGGTCGATGAGGTTTTTGGTTGCAATTTGGGGCTGGGAAACCGTATCTTCTTAGAACGCTAAGGTAATTCACAAGTATTGTTATAAGATACGATGGGAGTAGGAAATCAATTGGGCTGGAATAGCATGGTCCCATCTATAAGAGGCTGTCTTGGTGGATTGAGAAATTACAGTTTCCCCTTTTTTGTTCGTCCTTGGTCATGTTTGTTTTTTATGCTATTTGCCCCTGCTAAAGTAGCGTTTTAGCTGCATCATGTCAGCGATTGATTAGTTATCAACTGTCATTTCCATTAGTAAATTTTGTAAATGGAATATCCTCATAACTTAATTTTCAAGGCAATTTATGGGGAGATATACTATGTTGGGATTGGACTTCCTCTAATTAATTTTATTGGGATGTTTCCCTTTTTTTACTGTGCCATGAAATTCTATTTTATGAGCATATCAAAGCTATTTATATCTAATATTATAAGACATGATGCGAATGGGAAGAGCAGTTGGGCTGGAATTGTAATGTCTTTTTTATGGATGTTGTCTCTTATATTGTGTAATGTTGTAAAGTTGTATTATGTGTTGATGGAAAACAATAAAAACTTTTGATAGAAAAATTGCCAAATGGCAAAGTATGGTATCCTTGTTCACACATCACTTGTCAAACCAGAGGAATTGTTTACCTGATGTACTGCAGATGTGGCTGTTTCTACATTGGGAAAACTTTCTGACCTTTCTTTAATCATATCTATCTTATTATTAAATGGAAAACTCTGTTCATATTTGTAGAGCCGGTGGCCAGCTTTACAGTAAAAGGGATTCTGGTGACCCAGCTGTCACCAGATTGCTTCTACGGGTCTGTAAAGTGCCACCCCCCGCCTGTCATACCCCCAAGTGTTTCCTGGGCTCCGCTGCCCCTCCTGCGGGTCCAGGACCGGCATCTCGGGTGTGAGTAGGAAGCTAGGGAAGAAAACATCAAACGTCCGTTCACCGATCTTACCGTTCTATGGGATCGGGAGCTACGCATATTGCATCACTAGGAAGGGCGAGGTGAGTGAGGCACTCCACTCGGGTGCAGGCTGGGTGGGGGCGCAGCCCGGACACAGGTATTCCGCCAGTTGGGGGGGCGCCACGGCCCGAAGATGTTTTAGTGCGGCCAAAGATTATTAAGTGCCTTCTGCCTGTGGCCGCCGTGCCGCGGCTTTCTCACGCTGCCAGCGCCGATCTGAGGAGCCAGCGGTGCCGCAGAATTCTCACGCTACCAGTGGTGAGAACTGAAGAGAGGGACTCGAGAGCTCCTGCCGGCCAGAGGACGCAGAGGACGCATCGAGGGAGGTGTGGCCGTGAGGTGGATGAGGCGGGTCCCAAGGTCGAGTCCAGCCCAGGCAACCTGAGGTGATCCCTGACGAGAATCAAATACGGGGCGCATTGCTGTGGTGCCATTGACTTCAATGCACAGCCACGCCCCCTCCCGCCCCAAAACACAGTGAGCTGGCCGTGTTTCGTTCTAGTGCGTTCCAGAGTCTGAACGCACTCTTTATGGTGTGACTGGGCCCTCAGGCTGGGACCCACTGCACGTGAAGCGGTGGCGCGCTGCCTTCGTGCAGTGTCACGTCATTTTGTCTCCGGCACTACAGCTTGCAAGAGCGTGCATAGCTGAGCGTGCTGAGATTAAAAATGTCATCTTCAGCCAATCGGCTCGCGTGTATAAACCCATGCGTCAAGATGCGAAGGCCATTCGGTTATTACGCAGTCCTTCATCTGGCCGCGCTCAGGCAAGTCAGGCGGCCGCCTGAGGGCGCTGCAGGGTGAGGGCGGAGAAAACAGGGCATTTTGACACGCCGCTGCTCTTCCGCACCGAAGGTAAGGGGTTCGGTGAGGGGGTAAGGAGGTTCAGGGCGGGCACAAAAATGCACATTGGCTGTGTAGGCAAGAATCCTAGCACCGGCACTAGCTCCATGCCTGACAGCTTTGCTTTGCTCTGCACGGCTTCACATGTAGTGTGTCACAGGCTTAAAGGAGAATTATGAGGTGAGTGATTTTCACTCAGAATCATAATCTGAGCCGACCTGTAACAATGAAATTGTCACAGGTCAGCTGAGTAGATCGGGAAGTGAGGGAACACATACCGTCGCTTGCTCATTTCTTGATCTATCCCTGCAGAGAGCCGGAACTGTCACTCACAGCACTTTGCAGGGATTCCCCCCTCCCCTCTCCGATCCTCCAGCGCTGACTGGCGGAACGGACAGGGGAGGGGGCGGGCACAGCTGGCTCTGCCTCTAGATAGGAGCCAGCTGTTAATCACGCAGCTGGGTGGATCCAGACAGAATTGTTGGGATCCACTTCAGCTGCAGCGTCTCTGTATGCCGCGAGCTGTAACTCGCGGTATACAGAGATTTGGGTCACGGGAGAACACTAGTTCTCCCACGACCCTTTGGAGAACTATAGGGAAAAGCCCTAGTTCCCATAGTTCTCCTTTTAATACTACGCCCCCATATCAACCACTGTGGGAAGGAGCTGTGGAGCGTCAGCCTTCTGTGAGCTGTAGTCCCAGGAGCAGGGGTGTGGAATTCCCATCACCCAACGACTGGGACATGCAGTTTCGGGCGCCGGGCGAGTATTTTTTTTGTACATTTAGCTCTGCTCTGATTCAACAAATCACTGCCAAAACTTTGGTGAATGGAAATCCATGGAAAAAAGATTGTTAAGCGGAGAGACTATTGATGACTCACTACAAAAAGCTATTGAAACTGAAAAACAAAAATGGAGACACATTCTTAAGGTAACACTTGATGCTGTAATGTTTTGCGCTAAAAACAATTTACCACTTAGAGGATCAAGTAACAACATAGAAGAACCTAATTCAGGAATATTCCTTCCTTAAGTCTGTTGGAACTTAAAAGTCATTATGATGTAACGCTAAAACAACATATCACAACTCACAAGAAAGGTTCACTGAGTTACTTTTCACCCACAATACAAAATGAATTCATTGGCTTACTAGGAGACCATGTTCCTGGTGAAATTATCTCCAAAGTTAAAAAAGATAAATATTATTCCCTTCTTTTGGACTGCTCACCAGACATATCTCATCGAGAGCAAATGTCCCAGATCGTGAGATACATCTCAATTGAAAATGGAGATGTAGCTGTAGAAGAAAGCTTCATCGACTTCATTGAAACAAAGGAAAAAACAGGAAGTGGATTAGCTGAAGAAATAATAAAAAAGCTTGAAAAGGATGGGCTTGATCTTCAAGATGTGAGAGGTCAAGGTTATGACAATGGTGCGAACATGTCAGGAGTGTACAAAGGTGTAAGAGCTGTCATTTTGCAAAAAAAAAATTTGCTAATTGTGTTCCATGTTCAGCTGAATCTTACCCAAATTTAGAAATTTCCTTAAGAATTTTTCTCAGTTTGCCAGTAACTGGCTTCTTGTGAAAGAAGCTTCAGCAAGCTAAAACTAATCAAAAACTACCTCAGAGCATCAACGGGTCAAGAGAGATTAACAAGTATGTCTATCTTGTCAATTGAACAAGATATAGCAAAACATATTGATTTTGATGCAATTATTGACAAATTTGCCTCATTGAAGGCAAGAAAAATACAGCTTTTAAAACCTTACAAACCTGAACTGACTGCATCTGGTGTGAACTAGCTCTCACAACCTCCAACATTATTGCACTATAATTATTTTATTCTATTTTGCTATATATATTTATTCTATATTATATGCTTTTTAGGTAGTAAACACCTAAACATCATGTGAAAATTATTTTAAAACTAAAGTTGTGCCCTAGGCACAAAATAATGAATATCAGCAAGATGTAGCCTAAATAAAACCACAAGTTCCCAAACCAAGGAGAGAAAATACACAAGTTAAACTGAAGTGTGCTAAAGGTTGATGTAAATTAAAGTGGTGCTCTAACTGAGTGCTCTCAGTATCCATACTATCTTTGTCAACTTCTCCCTTTTTGATGATATCATCACTCCTAACAAATTCTTAGATAGTCACAATGTATTTTCGAGTAGGGAGATACAGAGCATCCTTCCAACTGGCCGGGGAACCTCCAGTCTTCTCCATCAGGAGGTCCATTCTCTTGTGGTGATGTGACTAAAGCAAGTCTTAATTGATTACAATGTACAACCTCCAGTTACAATCAGTGCTCATTCATACCATTCCTGCATCAGAACTACGTGCGTCCGTGCAGCTGCAGTGCAATGCGTTTTGATGTGTTTTTGATGCGTTCGGGTGCATTTTTTTACCGCAAAATAAAAAATGTCACTTCTTTCTTCCTGTCAGTGCACTTCCTTCGTGCCTGTAGTAAAGTTATATTATGCATACTCTTTAGTACATGGGTAGTATAAATGCTGTATATAAAACATAAAGGTAAGGTATAGAAATAGAATTCACTCACAACATTTTTATTTCTGCATTCTATTCATGGTGGAGAAATCCAAGTAGATTTTTGCGGTGATCTCCCACCACTTCCCCATCTTCTGGCGGTTATTTTTGAACTGCGGATGCTTGGGGTCTTAGAGGAGTGGACACTCCTCCACATATTTGATTAACACATCTGCATCCATGGCTGCAATGCTCTGTTCTTTGTAAATCTCCTCTGCCCACAAAGAGGAAGTCCCAAGACAAGGATATCATCTATTCTGCTCATTTATTTTTTTCATTTTTGAGGCGTTCCATTGTGTTCCAATGCAATTGCATGCATTTTTATGTGTTTTGATGCTTTCCATTGCGATTAGGTGAAGCTGAAATGTGGCAATCAGTATTTTTTTCTGACTGCAACTGAACGGACTGCACTGGTATGAACAGAGCCCCAGAAATCAACATAGGAAAGCATTGTGATTTGTTGTTTTTGATGCTGCTGCCAACCTGAACGACTGCATCTGGTGTGAACTAGCTCTCACAACCTCCAACATTATTGCACTATAATTATTTTATTCTATTTTGCTATAAGTATTAACTTATGGTTACATCTGATTCTTCAATTTAAAGTTTGTTTACAATCCAAATAAATAGTTAATTCTGAAAGCACTATTTGTGATACCTTATTTAACTACACTGTAAGTTTATATTTTATGAAGTTGTTATTTATGTTAAGTTACATATCTTTATGTTTCTTATGTAACTGAAATAAATGGTTTAAATATCATGAATTCCTTGTTATTTATTTAGTTTCCTCAAAAAAACATCGGGTGGGGGGGGCACAGTTTTCTGTTCTTGCCTTGGGCGCAAAATAGGCTAGCTACAGCTCTGTCCACGAGCACGTGCTTCTTTACATAAACACACATCGGGTGCGCCTATGTACGAAAATGACGATTGCGCTACACATGCTGGATATCACCGCACACGCCAGAGTGAGAGAAATAATTCTAGGGCCAATATTTATGTGTATCTCTGAACTGATGAACTGTAGGGGCTTTTAAAGTGTCGTCTATGGACTTTTACGGGTACTGAATTTTGTCACAGTTTTACGGACGCACACAATTTTTAACCTGGGCATGTTGGGTATCTATTTACTCGCTGTAACCTCATCTTTTATATTTTATTTTAAAAAGGGTGTTATCTAGTGTTTTGGGGCACTACATTTTACTTAAGTGCATTTTTCACTAAATGTTTGGGTTTGATCTTAAGTTGTGCTAATGTTTGCAGCTGCCACCATTTTTATTCTACAGGGTCTTGGCTTTCAGAAAATATATAATGTTTTAACTAATTTTCAGGCCTAAAATGTGGCGTATAACATGTAAGCAAAAAACTGAAAAAATGGCCTTGGTCCTTAAGGGGTTAATGTTTTCTATTTCAATAAAAGTTTTGTAAATTCTTTTTAAACTGGCTCAACCTTTTTGTGGTTTTTCTTCTCATCTCAGAAAGCCCCATATAACTGTGTTTTGTATATCCATTTAAATTAGGGTGAGATGAGAATATGTTTTTGGGAGACCTAATATTTATATTATATGCTTTTTAGGTAGTAAACACCTAAACATCATGTGAAAATTATTTTAAAACTAAAGTTGTGCCCTTGGCACAAAATAATTAATATCAGCAAGATGTAGCCTAAATAAAACCACAAGTTCCCAAACCAAGGAGAGAAAATACACAAGTTAAACTGAAGTGTGCTAAAGGTTGATGTAAATGAAAGTGGTGCTCTAACTGAGTGCTCTCAGTATCCATACTATCTTTGTCAACTTCTCCCTTTTTGATGATATCATCACTCCTAACAAATTCTTAGATAGTCACAATGTATTTCCGAGTAGGGAGATACAGAGCATCCTTCCAACTGGCCGGGGAACCTCCAGTCTTCTCCATCAGGAGGTCCATTCTCTTGTGGTGATGTGACTAAAGCAAGTCTTAATTGGACATAAGTCTCTGGATCTTCTGGATCATAACTTTTCAGAAATTGTCTTTGAACGGTTGTAGGGGACCATACCATAGTAGTATGCATTCTGGACACCGGGCACATCAGAAGCTTGACTGCAAGGTAAAAAAGAAATGCATAAGCAATACAATCAACAAAAACAGTATGCCAGCCCTTTTAAACCAACTGAAGATACTACTGAAACAATCTCCAAAACTCCACAATCCTTTAAAAGGATATTCATGTCTGATACCCAAATACAACACTCTTTCCCAATGTATTTGCGAAATCTGCCTTCAGAGGCTAGCAAACTAGTTATCTAACTAGAAATTTAAGGCTACAAACGGAATTAAGCTTAGGTGGGAAAACCTTGTAAGCTGCTGACCCACACAAGAAATAAAATGGGTTAGGAGGTCCAAAACATTTTGTTAAAGATAGACTACTCATTATTTTGTGTAAAAAGAAAAAGAACAACGCATATAAAGAGGTATTGAAGAATGTAAATTGTGACATCTGGATAAAAATAATTACTTCACTCCTTTCTAATCAACCATTTTATATTATGGATACGGCCTACTTCTTTCCCCCACTTTAATTTGTACAGACATTAGTCACAAAAGGGGCCTCACAGATGTGATCTGGAATCAGGAATGGGGACCCTTCTGCTAACCTTGCAGGGACACCTAGATCAAAGGGTGCAAGCAGTGTAAGTTG
The DNA here is from genome assembly GCF_000935625.1 of Nanorana parkeri. Classification (NCBI taxonomy): domain Eukaryota; kingdom Metazoa; phylum Chordata; class Amphibia; order Anura; family Dicroglossidae; genus Nanorana; species Nanorana parkeri. The sequence goes on from NW_017309478.1 coordinate 36,689, forward strand.
ACAACTCCCAGAGCTGGAGTACTAGTCGGGATAGGAGCTGAATGGGGCAGTGGAAGGCAGGTTCAGGTGGAAGTTTAAATACAAGGCAGGCAGGCCCGGATTCCCCACAAGGCCACCGAGGCCCGGCCTCGGGGGGCGGCAGCGGTGTCCTTGTGGGGAAGTTGCCCTCTCTACATTCAGTCCTGCTTTGTACAAGCAGGACTGAATGTAGAGTGAGGCAGACGATTTTTCGTTTACATGTGAAATCGGCGATGTCGCCGATTTCACATATAAACAGTGTGCAGCCTTCTCCAAGGGTGGGATTCCCCAGGGATTTTGATACACATGTAAACTACAAGAAATTCAGTTGCAACAGCAAACAGCTGTCGGAAAGAGAGCACATGCCTGAAAGACTACAAGTAACAGCACAGCCTTGCATGCCTGCAGCAGTAGGTGTAAAAGGTCTGCACATAGTTGTGGAACTACAAGTGACAGCTCAGCTGCAGCTGAATTGTGACAGTATTCACATCCCTCATATACACAAGTGATGGACACACATATACTGATTTGCCAATTATTGGCATAAAAATAAGGAAAAATAATATTTGACCCTTCTCTTCAAGTAGTACAACAATCATTTAAAAAACAATTTCTGCAATGGGCAGCATGTATTCAACCAGACTTCCCTTTAACCACTTGCCGTCCGCCCGTTGCAAAAAACGGAAGGACGGCACAGTGGCATTGGCGGTTTGCCGTCTCCGGACGGCATTTTTTCTCTGCTCGCGCGCACCCCCTAGCGTGCGCTTGGGCAGAAAAAAACAGTTTGATGTAAAAAGCCGTTACCGGCTGTTTCACATATACACGATCGGCAGCTCTATAGCCTGCCGATCATGTGTATGTGCTGGCTGCGTGACCCCCCC
>NW_017309478.1:38658-62822 GCF_000935625.1 Nanorana parkeri
CCCCCCCCCCTACTGAACCCTCACTTTCAATCCTGGAATCCGCTGTGAATGCGGAAATAATGTGTAATACATTTCTCCTATCAGTCATCTGGCTGCTATTGCCAGAGAGAAGAAGCTGATGAAGCAGAGCTCTGCTTCATCAGCTTCTTTTGGGGTCCCCAGGTGACATCAGGGGTCTTAGAGACCCCTAATGTCTCAATAAAGAGGACCTGTCAGTGTGACTTTGCTATTATATAGGAGGATTTTTATCCCCCTATGTAATAGCAATGACCTTAAGTGTAAAAAACATAAAAAGAGTTAAAAAAAATGTCACATAAATTTTTTATTTTTTTAAAAACTTTTTTATAAGTTCCCCGCCCCCACGTTTACGCACATATAAACGTAAATACGCGTCCGGTGCACCAGTGGGCGAAAACGACAATTGCGCTACACACGTTACATATCGCCGCGAACATCGCAGTGAGAGCAATAATTTTAGGGCCATCAATCACTAAACTGATGAGCGGTAAAAGCTTTTAAAGCGTCGCCTATTGCCAATTTTGATGGAAAGCTTTATAAAAAAGGATTTAAAAAAAAATATTTAAAAAACAGGTTTGGGTGAGCGAGCTACTTAGTCAGGGAGAGGAACCCTGTAGGCAATAATAGAAAAACAAAGAAAGAAGAGCTACAACCCTAGGATATACCTTGGGGCTTTTAACACACACACCAAAACATACAAATAGGATTCACACTTGGGTAACTAAATGTAATCCATCTGTAACCGCTGAAAGGGGTACTCAGGCTTAGGGGAGTGTCTCAAAGGGACATTCACTACTGTTTTTGGATGGTTCCAGGCACAGGTCAGGCAGGACACACAGGCAGCAAAGGTAGCAAACCCTGGGGCTATCTATAGCTTACCTCTACAGGTGGTCATTGCGTCATTGGACAAGTGGCCCAGTCCATGTGCTAGCTGCATCACCATGGGAAACAGAGCTTTCAAGAGACACCAATAAGTCCCGCAAATCCACAGGCCTATCTTATTAGGGGAAGCTCCTTCCTCCTTTCCTTCTCAGGTGCCTGGATCCACAGACAGACTAAGCCTTCCTTGTCTCATGTATCAAAGGCTGTTCTGAAAAATTGGAGAGCAGCTTGCTCAATGCCTCATCCGCTGCTCTGTTCCCTTCTCTTTCTCTCGTACCTAATGTTGTATGGGCCTTTACCTTCAGAATGGCCACCTCAAAGGGCTCATGGAAGCTCTAAACAACCTCTCTAAGTGTGGAATACCCGACCAGTCTCCCTGCACATGTCAGAAAGTTCCAAACCTTCCAGATAGGACCAAAATCATGTGCAATCCCAAAGGCATATCTGCTGTCTATATGACATTTCCTTTCTTTTAAAAGACATACAAACTGCTTCAAGTACATTAAGTTCAGCTTCCTTAGCTGACATGTACCGGTAACAATTCTTGTAAAAGTATTCCTTTGTCTATTGTCACTATAAATCTCATGTGTGTTGGATCCCCTCAGAGGTATAATATTAGGATCCATCAACAAAATATTGTGTATATCTTCTCCTTCTAAAGGAGACTCTCTCACTGGTGTAATAGATTGTCATTCAGCTTCCATTAACTCTACATTGTCATTATAAACCAGCATTTGGCCAGTGTCATCATGAAAATATACAAATTTAAACACAGAATTGTCTTATGAAAAGGTCCCATTCCTTTTCAGGCCACCTTCCCCCCTTTTTCTTCATAAGAACAAAAATATCTGGAGTAGTTATAGTGCATCTCTGGATTGTTACATTAGGAGGAGTCTAGACATAGGCAAACATTTAATTTTGGTGGACTGAATGTGGGACCAAAAATTATTACTAGAACTATATGCACAAAATATACTAGAACTATATGCACTATTCTCTTCAGTAACAGAGCATATGCCGGTATAGTGCTCACAAATAGGGGCTCCATTAAGGAGTCCAAGGATGTAGGGACAGATTTATATTTGTCTCCATGTAGTTATGTAAGCAGCATGTCCTAATAATTAATTATAGACTAAAGCAAAGGGAACCACCCAAGAGTGGGGGCCTCTGCCAGCATATTAACTATTTCCTCCACCAGCTCCATCAGAGCAACAAAAATAATTTCTGGTATTAGCTTAAAACAAAGGAGCTAAAAGACTGGCGACATATCTAGAACTATAACATCACATTTATCAGAAGCCCATAATTAATTTGGTATTTCTACTTATTTTCCCATAGGGGTGTATTCAATGATTGCTTTTCCTTAAAAGGGGATGCCATCTCCTGAAAGACCCATTGAGCAAAAATTATCTGTCAAATGCTCTGGGCAAATTTGGCTTTTTAAACCAGTTCTGGATGTATTGATGTGTACAAAGCAATCAAATGCGGGCTGCCTGTCTCCTAAAAATACAGCACCCTGTTTTCCTATTTCCATCTCATCTCCCCTTGTTTTGTCTGTCTTATATATTTCACATTAGACATGTGCACCAGCAAAAAAATTGTTTAGTTAAGTTTCATTTTGAAACAAAAAAAAAAAAATGTGTTTTAGTTTCGTTTTAATTCGGACTTTGCATTACTTAGTTTTTCGGATTCAGGTACGACATTAAATTTGTTTATGGATGAAATTCGTTATTGGATGAATTTCATTGCAGCAAAATGACATTAGGGGGAAAAAAATTACATTTTTTGGTATGAATTGGGGGGAACCTCACACTTTTTTTTTTTTTTCATCTTCTGCAGACTGTAAAAAAAAAATGTCATTTTTTTTTCCTAATGTCATTTTGCTGCGACGACATTCGTCCAATAACTAATTTTGTTGCAGCAAAATGACATTAGGAAAAAAAACCAAAATTAAATTTTTTTTTACAGTCTGCAGAAGATGAAAAAAAAAAAGCGTGAGGTTCCCCCCCCAATAACGAATTTCGCCCATGAAAGAATTTCGGCTGGACTACCGCTAATGAGTTTCGTTGCAGCAAAATTACATTAGAAAAAAAAATAATGTCATTTTGTAATTTTTTTTTCCTAATGTCATTTTGCTGCAACAAAATCCGTCCAATAACGAATTTCGTCCATAAAAGAATTTTGGCCGGACTACCGCTAACGTATTTTGGGAAATCAGGAATTCGGATTCGTTTGCATTCGTCTTAGCTGTAATTCGGAATTCGGATGCATCCGAATCTCCGAATTTCCGAAAATTCGTCCGAAACAAATTTCGTAACGAACCGAATCGCACATGTCTATTTCAAATACTCTAATCCATCCATCCAAGGCTGCACACAAACTCCCATGGACTGAGTACAGACCCCCTCCTTTTCCTGTGAGTGGACTAATGAAGTCCTTTCTAAATAACCCATAATCACCCTGCTCACTTACTCAGACCTTTTTAAAAATCAACTTGCAATAACCATAATAACTTTAACAATGTTCCATAATCATCTCTTTCTAATGTGTTTATGTGGAAATTGGTGCTTGTGGAAGATCCTCAGGCTCTCCACCTGGGAGCTAAAGGATGACACCTGCCACAATGCTGGGGCTTCCTGTGTCGTTGGTATGGTGGGAGCTGTATCTAGATTTAGCAAACCTGCTCCCACTTGTGTAGCATATGAGGGAGAGGACAATTTCTTAATTCATATGGTACACAGTCTTATGGAAGACACAGACTTGTCACTTGACCACACACACAGTGATTACAGTGCTCACTGTTGTTCAGGATGCTCTGAACTGCTCACCAGAATGCAATCACAAAGTCACACAATCATCTGCCAAAGGCAGCCACAGTTCGTAAAGATAACTCCGCTCTACTTAATACAACAAATTAAAAGAAAATTTCAGCTTGTCCTTGTGTTCCTGTTACTCTGCCAGTTTGCTTACTCCTTGTGTTTGACCCGGATTGCATCTGACCTTGCCTGATCGCTGCCTGCCCCTGACCTTTGCGTGTTCCTGAATTCTGCCTCTGTCTTTGCCATTGTACCTCACTGCCCGTTGTCTGTCAACTGGGAGGGATAGTTTCACTTTAATATTGTTCATAGAACTGAAATAGTTTTTTTAATATTTCATTTCACGCACACCTGCATACAAATCTATTTCATATTTAGTTCCCCCTCCGTATTTTAAGGGGAATCCCACAAGGATAGAAAAATGCAAACCGCCTTGTTTTTAAAAGCTTCTCTCCAGACAGATACAAAAGACTCAAATCAATACATTAAATTTTTTTTTAAATAATGCAAGCAGTGTAAGCACCCAAATTCGAACTGGCACTGACTTCCCGCACGCAGTGCCCAGGATGGGAGAAGGAGAAGCAGCACAAGAAGCCAACGAGGCATGCTGCAGGTCAAGAAGCATGCCAACAGGAGAAGAGAGCAGAGTGACAGAAAGGTCCAGTCACAGGCCAGGGGTAGGGAGCAAGACCCTTTTAGTGTTACTGACCTGTAAACTAGCATGTAAGACAAAAGTTATGACTTTACTGGCTACATGCTTGTCTGAGGTCAGTGAGTCTCTATGCATTGAAGGAAAAATGGAATGCGCACCTTTTAAAAACAAGGAAGTCAAGGCAATGAAATCTTGAAAGAGGATGTAGCACTTACAAATCTAGTGTATCGCTTACCCCCGAAGGAGCCGCTGGAAATACACCGACCAGGCAGGATCCACAGCACACCAACACACCTTGTGAAGTTTTGAATTTTACTAGGCAGATTACTTCCTATGACTCGTTAACAAACAAGAAACACAGTGGTAAGGGGAAACAGCAGTAAATAATATACTTTGGTATTCAGACACTCTGTAGCCCCAGCTATCTATCAGCTAGAATATACATGTCTGAGCTGTCTAAATGGTTATCCCAATCTCTATAGATTGGGTTTCTAATGTCTCAATTCCACGTTTGGCCAGTAGCAAAAGTCTAGCCTAGCCATCGTTAGGGCCCATACTGTATTGCTGAAATAGTAGGTGATGATAAATGCAAATGGCTAGAGGCCTCCCACCGATTCCAGAGTCAATCCTGCAGTTGCAATATCTGTCAGCGAGAGTAGGGAGTCCCCTTTCTCTCAAGCCAACACTCTTTTTGGTCTTTGTGGCATCAGCTGTACCTTGAAGACAATCTCTGGTCACAGGAAGCTCCTGAAGAGCACTCTCTGACAATGCCTTCTGATGCCACATGGGTTACTATGCCTCTATGGATCTCTTGCTGACCTGATGCGGTCAGTTGTCCAGGCCGCAATTTCCACACTGGGTGGATTACATTGTGCCCCATGGAAGCGATCGTCCAGATGACATTAATTGCAGCAGAATAGGTGGAGTTCTCTCTCTCTCTCTCTCTCTCTCTCTCTCTTAGGGTATTCTCCGGCCACTCACACTCTCCTAGACAGTTCTATAGCTTCCCTGCATCAGTGCTGATTATACCCGTAGTTCTCTCCAGTTGGCTGGCTTCCCCGGACTGAACACACTCCAGAACTCCAGCCCAGCCCATTCCTCCTGCTTCAGAGCACAGCATGGGAATCATAGTATTTACAGCCCTACACAGCACAACTGCTTCTGTAGCTTCACTGCAACTCCCACAAGTCTCCTTGTATCACAGTGGCAATTAACTATTTACAAGCAGAAATATATCTGACTCTATAGCTCATATAGGGGCTACATTGGTAAAAATGTTTTCACTGGAGTTTGGATTTAAAGGCTGACACTACCCAATACTTACCTTGCAGTGTTCAGTGGATGACAGAGTTAAACCACCTAAAAGGTTCTTACATTCTTGAGATCTCTGCATTTTAACTTTACATTACCTGCCTCATTCCTAAAATCTCCTCTGCTGCAACGGGTGAGTGGAAACTTCCAAGGTGAGGGGAGCGGAGTTGGGAATCATGATGGGAAATTTCCATAGTTAGATCCCCCATTAGACAGAAGGAAACAGTTGAGACCAACAGGTGCTTGTAATGATAATGATGGATGGGCCATGTGCATCAAACAGTTGGAATTAGGGATCACCAGCACTCTGTAAATAATGTTCAAATAATAACGTTCATTTATTCGGACCAATCATCACACATATCACAGTAGCCAACGTTTCGGGGGCCACTCAGGGTCCCTTCATCAGGGCAATGATGTGACAATAAGTACATAATAGAGGACCACATATATACCCCTTAACGAGTACTAAATGAGGTTAAAAACATCTCCCCATGACGTCATCACTGCATCAAAGCCAGCCATAATTAAAAAAAAGAACCATCATGGAGGGTATGTAAACAATAAACATCAAATGAACAGGCTCAAAAAATATAGTGATGACAGTGAGCAAAAGAACAATATAAGAAATGAAATACCTAGTGTATAGGTGGATCGCGGTGGTGTGAAGGCTGCGAGATGAGAGGGAGCCAGCATCCATAGTTAGGAGTAAAGACGTAAGGGTTCCGTTATGGGCCAGCTGTCTGCATCATCTGTCTTCATGGAGACCCTGGAGCGTCATTGGTAGATCTCGTAAAGAGTCAAGTCCCCGTCCGGGGATCAACAGGCGCATGCGCCAGAGACAGGGCTCCCATAGGCCAAGCAAGTTACAGGAACCGTAAGGAACCTGGAGCAGCGTAGGAGGAGCTCATGCAGGCTAAATGTCATCAGGCAGTCCACACATTAGGGCTGTAATCGCAAAACGATCAGATCGAGGGGCATAAAGCAAAACAATGTACAAAAGAACAAAAAACACAGGATGGGGTGAAAAAAACTGTGAAACAAGGATGCATATATTAGAAATATATTAAAAAGCACAAGGGAAGGAAGGAATAAATCCAAAAGGCACAATATGCATGCGGGATTGACAGTATATTAACTAGACATGTGCACTGCCAAAAAATTTGTTTCATTTCGTTTCGTTTTGAATTCGGATTTGTGTTATTTCGTTTTTCGGGATTCGGGTGTGAAAGTCAATTCGGATTCGGAATTCGGATTCGAGCGAAATTCGTTAGTGGTAGTTCTTTTGACCGTTCGTTTGGTTTTTGTTTCTTATTCGTTTCGTTCATCCGTTCGTTCGTTTGCAGCAAAGTGGCATTTGAGGGGGGAAATGTGTTTCTCCTTTGCTCCAACGAACGAAACGAATAAGAAACGAATAAGAAACGAAAACGAAACGAACGTTCGTACAAACTACCGCTACTGAATTTCGGAAACGGAAATTCGGATTCGTTTGCATTTGTTATATCTGTAATTCGGAATTCGGATACATCCGAATGTCCGAATTTCCAAAAATTCGTCCGAATTTCGATTCGGAACGAAACGAATCGCACATGTCTATTAACCATGCATACAATAACACATCAGTATTACGTGAAGCGCTAGAAGGGAACAGGTTTACTATAATAATAGACCTAAGCACTTTAAGAAAAAAAATATAAAATAGCAACAAAATGGCATGAACAATAATTGTCAGATCAAAATACATTCAAAGCCCTTACATAGTTACATAGTATTTGGGGTTGAATAAAGACATACGTCCATCAAGTCCAACCCATATAGGTCCACGCATCATCTCATTGTTAGGGATACTGGTATCCCTGGATATTACGGTCCCTCAAGAAATTGTCCAAACGTTTCTTGAACAAATCTACACTCTTGGCTGAAATCACTGCCGATGGCAGTGAGTTCCAGACCTTAACCGCTCTTACTGTAAAGAACCCTCTTCGCCCATTGTGCTGGAATTTTTTCTCCACCAACTTTAGGTGGTGGCCTCTAGTCTTTGTAATGGAGTTAATCTCAAACAGTTTGAGTTATCCCATTTTATTTCCCCCCACTAGTTTGTGCAACTTATCGAAGTTTGCCCTTCTGAAATTAAGGGTTCTTGTCCGTCCCGCCCTCTTTCCTTTCCTGTATTCTAATATTGAAAATAATCACATTGTGATCACTACTACCCAGTGTTCTCCTAAGGGTAATGGGAGGACACAAACTAGCGTCCGCCCATCACCCTAAGCTCAGAACACTGAGATGCTGCAGTATACTGAGACTCCGCAGTATAACGCGAGCTACAGCACGCGGTATACTGAGACGCCGCAGCTGAAACGGATCCCGGCAATTATGTCTGGATCCGCCCAGCTGCATGAGTGACAGCTGGCCTTGCCTATCTAGAGGCAGGGCCTGCTGTACCCTCCCCCGTCCGTTCTGACAGTCAGCACTGGAGGATCGGAGCGGGGAGGGGGGAATCCAGTCCCTCCCCTGTCACGGCTCTCTGCCGTGACAGGATCGAGAAGTGAGCGAACGCCGGTATGTGTTTGCTCACTTCCCGATCTACTGAGCCGACCTGTGACAGTTTCATTGTCACAGGTCGGCTAGAACTATGAGGATGAGTCAAAAGCACTCACCTCATAGTTCTCCTTTTAAGAGTTATTTTGCTGCTACACCCTGGGATCCCTGCAGCTGAAGCTTATGGGAATTGAAGTCCACAGCTGAGAAAAGGAATGCGGTGAACCGGGTGACTAAAACAATTCCCTGGTTGTAGAATGATTGTTTTGTATTGCAAATACGAGGTACCACACAATCTGTGTGAAGAAAGCAAGCTGCGGCTCAATGAGAATCAACAGATGTTGCGGTGAGGATTTCAGCTGCTGCCAGAGACCGCTGACCACATCCTGGGGGGACTGAGTCACTGATATCCCAAAATAGTTACTAGTGGTGCCTCTAATTTCAAACTGCTGCAAAGAACCAGCAAGTTGGCTGGAGAGGGTGAGGGATCTCCCTTCTCGCTTACCAACCTAGGCTCTCGCCATCTCCGCTACAGGAAGGGTGAGAAGCCTCCGCTCACTACACTACTGCTTGTCAGATTACTTCAACAATTACACCTTGGGCCACTTGGGTCATTGGCTAGCTGAAGAAATACCACTGGCCAATTTGTTAGAGACCCGGGTGTATTGGGACCAGTGTCTTGTATTTGCAGTTTGTTGCCAGATAATATTAATACATCAGTCAGTATAACATGGCTTTATGAGGTGCTTAGATCACACTGGTAGATTAATGCACAAGTATATATAAGTGACGTTATTATATGCTTTTATGTATTGTTATTCCATATCTTTATACATTTAATGTGGAGAGATATTATTGTTTAGTAAAACTCTTATAAAACCTCACAAGGTGTGCTGGTGTGCTGTGGATCCATCACCAAAGGTCTATCACAGAGGGCCCATCAACTATTCTCTGCGGCTCCTTATGGGGTGTGCTACATGAGAGTTCTAGTATACTAGACTATTGAGTGAAAAGCTGGGAGGAATATTTAGATTAAATTTTTTATATGAACCTACAACTTTCAAAAGATTGCCCTGTGTTTCCTGTTTGATAACATTCTTTCTCAGGAACTGACTTTCTAACAGCCATGCGAGCAGTTTCTTTGGGGCAGGCTTTCTACCAGCAGTGTAAGAAGACTTTCTAATGACAGGCCTTCTAAGAGCAGTGCAAGAGCAGGCACTGTGAGACCATGGTTTTCAGGTGCAGCATGAAATAAAAATTATCAGGAAATACAAATTACAGTGGATTATGTCACAAACAAGAGCCAGAAATTAAGCACTAAAATGTTACACATCACAGAAGCCTTTTTACTAGGCCACATTTGAAGAGAGAGAGAGCATAAAAAATTAAAAAAATTACATCAAAGACAGCAAGAAAAATAGTACACGTGCATCAAATCAGTCAGAGTAGGATGCATTGTGGATTTCATCCTACAAATCCACATATAAGTGTGTATATGACACAGAAAACAGAAATAAACATTATCCAGACTAACTAGACAGCAGTAAAAACCATAATATTTATATAGGGAATATGTACCTTATGTATGTATGTATGTATGTAGACCTAAATGATTATTGATTTTCTATATTTTAATCTATCCAATTGTGGAAATGCAGTTTAACTGTTCTTCTGATTTTTAGTTACAAATGTTAATTCAACCAGTAAGCCTGACAGGCAGACCCTAAGTATAGTGTGAACAGCTGTTAGGAATGTTCACAGAGAAGACTTGTGCCCTTAAAAATGGGATTGAAGGATGCAAAGAGTAGTTGAAGGAATATAAATGTCTCAGCAATATTGAACACCCATATTGAGAGAATGGAACTTCATTATGCTAATGTGAATGACTTTTAAGGTAAACATCTCATAGGTTATTTTAAAGCAAGAACATGGATACAAGGACAGTCCTCCAGGAGATGGGAAAATGCATTACAGGGTAGGACAGGACACTCAGACTCCACCACACCCACACTTAAACACAGAAGACACAGAGACACCTGTTAAGGATTATTTTTACATATAGACTAAAGACACATTTCACAAGCATCTTAGACTCATGCTGGAAGACATATCATATCTTATAATCATTTTGTAACTTTGTAATTAACCACTTGCTGACCTGGGTGTTTATACCTCCTTCTTGTCCAGGCCATTTTTCAGTATTCAGTGCTGCGGTATTTTGACTGACATTTATTCCGTCATGCAAGCTGTACTGAAATAAATTTTATACCATTTTTGGGGACAGATAGAGCTTTCTTTTGGTGGTATTAAATCACCACTACAGGTTTTTTTTTTTTTACTATATAATGAAAAAAGTACCGAAAAGTTTGAAAAAAAAAAACCTGTTCTCCCTACATTATGTTATAAAACATTTATTATTACCCAATTTTTTGGTAAAATATAAAAGACAGGGTCAAGTCGGATAAATAGACACCAAACATGTCAAGCTTTAAAATTGCGCGCAGCCGCTAAATCGCAAAAAACTACCATACCCAAAATTGACCATAGCCGACGCTTTAAAAGCTTTTACCGCTCATCAGTTTAGTGTTATTGGTGATTATTGGCCCTAGAATTAGGCGATATGTAACATGTGCGTAACATGTGCGGCGCAATGGATGTAATCGTCGTTTTCGCACGTAGGCGGACTTGGCGCATGTTTGCGTGTGCATGTGGGGGAGGGGGACTTTAATATTTTTTATTTTTATTTTTTATTGCTTTGATATGTGACTTTACATTTTTTAATTTTTTTTTTTAACTTTTTAATTTTTTTTAAACTTTTTTTTTTCACTTAACTTTATTGGTATCACATAGGGGACTAAGAAATCCCCTATGTGATAGCCAATTTACATAACAGGTCCTCTTTATTGACCTCTGACCCCTGATGTCACCTAGGGACCCCCATAGAAGCTGATGAAGCAGAGATCTACTTCATCAGCTTCTCTCCGGCTTCTGTACCGGAGAGTGACAGAGGAAGTGATGTACACATCACTTCCTGCATTCGGGGACAGGAAGCAATTTTCTCTTTTGAACTTCTTCCACCGTATTTGCAAGATAAAAAAGTATGACATAAAAAATCATATTCTACAACAGCATTTCAACTTTTGAGAGTAGGCCTTGTTTTTAACTTAACACATTGCATTTAGCTGTTCAGATCAAATGTACACAATAAAGAGAATTAGCACTATAAAAATGAGAGAATATTGTACACACTGCATATACATAGTTACATAGTTACATAGTATTTGAGGTTGAATAAAGACATTAGTCCATCAAGTCCAACCTATTAGGATCTCATTCTAGCAGTACCTGTACCCCTGTATATTGCAGTCCCTTAAGAAATCATCCAAAAGTTTCTTGAACAATTCCACATTCTTTGCTGAAATCACCGCCTGTGACAGTGAGTTCCAGACCCTAACTGATCTTACTGTGAAGAACCCCCTTCGCCCCTTGTGCTGGAATTTTTTTTCCACCAATTTTAGGTGGTGGCCTCTAGTTTTTGTAATGGAGTTAATTTTAAACAGTTTATCGCTAATGTTGCTACCACCATTGAACATTTTGTACATGGAGATCATATCCCCCCTTATTATGTATTATTTCTTCCATTTCTGATGGACTTTTTTTGTCAAACCAACATCACCAGTTAGCACTGGAACAACAAAATCAATAAAAATTGTATTTCTTTTTAAGATTATGCAGAAGGTTTATGGGAAGCAGTATATGTAATATCCCTATGGTTTTAGACCTCATTGGCAAAACCATGTTTATGTTTCTATGGCCCCCAAAGAGGTCAAATGTATATTTTACAATACCCAGTTGAAGAAATATGCCACACACAGCATGCCATGCATTTCTACAATTTCTTGTTGACAACATTGGATAAACTACATCCCCATTTATCTGTGGAAGAAGCCAAAAAATGTTAGTTATAGGTATTATTTTCCACTAGATGTAGTATAACACACACAACATAGACAATAAATCTACAATTTCTTTGAGACTTCATTGGCCAATTCACATCCCCATTTAGTTTTGAAGTGTCCAAAAAAGGAAAATGTATATATTTAATTAAAAATAAATGTATATGTGAAATATTTTTTAATGACAGAGCATTGGAAGTGGCTGACAAATAGAAGAAGGAGCATGATTTAGCCTGCAGCAAATGCTATCATTTTTGCAACATTGAGGCACAATGCCGGATTGATCCTGCAGAGAAAATTGCACAAATCTGGAAGCTGCTGAGCAACTGTGTAAACATTAGGAATAAGCAACAGACTAGAGATATAGAGGTAGCACAAGATGGTCTGCAGCAGTGGCAGAAGATGGTAATGATGGTAGGACAGCAATCGCAGAAGCAGCTGAAAAAAGTGGCAGGAGATGATAATGGTGGAAGGCTAGCAGATATGGTAATACTATATGGTAAAATATTGTTTTTGGGGGCAGATTAATAAAAAATATATAATCATTAGCATCAGATGCTGGAATTAATGCTCTTCACTGAGCCAGGATTGGATACATTTTGTAAAGTTGAAGTAACTATTTTTCTGTGACAAAACCACCCACTGCACTAAATGCCTGCACTGAAAGCACACTGGTGGCAGTGTACACAAGCAGGTCGAATGCATACTGGGTTCGGTCATGGCAGTGATCCATCCTTAACACTCAAAGTTTTTTGTGAGTCCACCATTCTAAGAGTGCTCCCCTTTCATCCACCTGAGGATCCAAGGCATGTTGACCATAAAGGGGATCTTTCTGCTCTCTAAAAATTATTTGAAGGGTGCCATGTGCATCACCTGTTCCAGATGGCACATTTTTTGCTCCATTTGTGTGTGATGGCAAAATGTGGTCTGGCATTTTCCCTTTGTAGTGTGGGTCCAAAAGAGTGGCCAAACCTGGTACCTCTCTTTGATGGCTCAAATTCTGGGATACTTGCAATGTTCATTGTAGCATGAATGTGACAATGTGCCACAAATTTCCAGTGGCAAAGGAAACTGAGTCCTTGATGTTGCTGAGGGCAAGTGTCCTCAACCATCTCATTTCACCTTGGGGAGGGTAAAACAAACCCCTTGAAGCCTGCACCATGTTCTCTCCCTACTCATTGCCGATTCCACTACCTTCCATCTCCTCCTTCTGCTCCTCCTGCTGGTGCTGCCTCACAGGGACAGAGTCAGGATAACGCGGGCCCTGATACACCAGGAAGTCCTCCTTCTCCTTCTCCTCATGCTGTAACTCTAATGCCTGGTATAGTACATTATTAAGTTTTTGTTCCAGCAGGAACATCACAAGGATCATGTCACTGATCCCTGTCTTGTCATTGGCTCTGCCCACCTCTTTGAAAGGTAACAATGGAGTACACTCATTAGGAGTAGGGAATGAATGAGGAGTAACTGATGTGGTAAAAAAAAACACACAAATCCCAATAGCTAGTCCTTGTCCTGTATTCACAAAAATACTCACTAATGGCACACTGATGTAACTGCAGCTGCTGCAGCATAGCCAAGATCAAGTGCTTGAGTGTAAGCATATCGTATATATCAGCCGGTTGACAAGCAGGTTGTATTGCCGGTGAAGGCAAGGAGTGGTGGGGTATTACTGATTAGCTGGGAAGCCGGGCGGTGTGTAAAGACACGCCACCCAGCTTCACGATTAGCAAGGAAGCCATCCCCATGCTTCTCGTCACTCCATGCTCCCTCGTCAGAAGTGACGAGGGAGCATGGAGCCGGCTTCCCGGCTAATCAGGAAGCCAGGCAGCGTGTAATGCCTTGCTGCCTGGCTTCCTGATACCGGAGGTATTGGCTAGGCATCGGAGCTTTTGGGCGAGTACGAGTACTCACCCAAATACTCTGCAATGGCACCCATATCGATACTAGTATCGGTATCAGTGCATCCCTAGTACATGGTATGGGCGAGTACCGAAATATGAACATTGGTACTCGTACTCAATGTCAAAAAATCCCTATCACTTACATTGGCCACTCACTCTTTTGGCCTGCCACAGGACATCCTGGAAGGTCAGGTACCTAATTAGGAACCAATGCTACCTCCCGCACCCACATATTCCTTTTGGACCATTATTTTGTTGGGCTACTTCACTGACTAATAGGTAAGTGCAGGAAAGGGTGGAAAGCTTCCTGATAATTTGGATATGCCAAGGTTTTGCTTGTCAAAATGCCAGGGATTGTTCCATAATGGCAGGGTTTTGAAGATTGCTGCAGATATGTGCATAGAGTCTCTTTAAATCAGAGATAGATAAAAAAAATTGTGCTGATGCTTTGCACTGTTTATTGATGAAATTATGCTTAACTGCTTGTAATTTGGTACCTTTCTCTGTATCCATTACGTTATCTTTCTTTTCAAAGAGATTTATTTAGCATCCATTTAAGCTTAAAACATCTAGTAACAATTTACTTCTCAGCTCAGGAATGACAGCTTTCTCGGCATCTGACATATATTAAAGAAAGCCAATGGTTAAGGCACAGATGAAATGCAGATTACTGTAATCAAAGACGGAAAAGGAAAAAGTAGATTGTGTATATATAGCAATTGTGTCACCACGATTAAATCAATTACTGATTTATTAGGCTACAGATTGTGCAGTACTTCTAGATAAACAGGAACTACCTCAATGTATTACAATCAATTAAACAAAATGACCTTGAAATATACAGAACATATTAAGAACATGCATTCCAATTTTGTAACTCCTAAAGCTGAACTCCAAGCAGAGAAAAGGACAGGTGCACTTACCACGAAAATGTGTCTCAGGGCAAGTGAGCTTATTCAAGAAAAGGGAATCATTAATTTATGCAAATACATTTTATTAAAGTATCACTGTAATTAAAAATAAAACTTGCAAACAGTGTTTCCTGAAAAAGAAGAGAGGGAATATTTACTATGCCTGAGTTTACTATGCCAGAAAACTAAGCGTTCTATAGAAATCCTGTTCAAATAGACAATTTCAGAAAATGTAAACTCCTAAAAGCAGATGCCACTGCAAAGAAGAAATAAAGGAGGTTATTCACAAATTATTTGAAGTACATAGGCGTAGCTTCGGCTAATCCTCACTTCGGCCGCTGGAGCCCATCAGTTCAGCCGAACCAAAGGGCTACTGTGAAATAGCCCGTACAGCAGCCGAAGGCCAAAGACAGCTGAACAGCTCAGCCGAGCCGACGCATATGCTTTGGCTTGACTGAACCCCACACCCAAAAAATGGAGAAAGAAATGTGGGGTCCCCTCTAAATTTTCCAACCAGAACCTTAATCCGAGCACAGGCCGGGAAGGCCCCCCCCTCCTTGTGCCATACCAGGCCACATGCCAAATCGGTTATGGGGTCTGCGGGCAGGGGGGCTTATTTGCATCGGGTTACCCCCTTTTAATAAAGGGTGCACCCAGATGCTGCCCCCCCCTTGTGAATGAGTAAGGGGTCTACTCATTCACTAAAGGGATAAAGTCAAATGAAAATAAACAAAAAAATGGGGAAAAAACACTTAAATTGAAAAAAAAAACTAAAGTTTTTGACAATTCCGTCAATACAAAATTAAAATCCCAAAAATTGATTCCCTAACATACTCCAAGGGTTCATCACAATACCGCCAACTCATAGAAGAAAAAAAAAAACCTGCCGCCTGCCAACCAGTCCGCTCCGACGAACTGCTGCCGTAGACTGAAAGTTTGACAGATGCAGCCCATCACCTGTTCCAGATTGCACATTTTTTGCTCCATTTGTGTGTGATGGCAAGATGTGGTCTGGCATTTTCTCCTTGCAGTGAGTGTCTAAAAAAGTGGCCAACCCTGGTACCTCTCTTTGATGGCTCAAATTCTGGGATACTTGCAATGTTCATTGTAGCATGAATGTGACAATGTGCCACAAATTTCCAGTGGCAAAGGAAACTGAGTCCTTGATGTTGCTGAGGGCAAGTGTCCTCAACCATCTCATTTCACCTTGGGGAGGGTAAAACAAACCCCTTGAAGCCTGCACCATGTTCTCTCCCTACTCATTGCCGATTCCACTACCTTCCATCTCCTCCTTCTGCTCCTCCTGCTGGTGCTGCCTCACAGGGACAGAGTCAGGATAAAGCAGGCTCTGAGACCCATTGAGAGGGCCTATCTCCTCTCTCCTCCCTTCTACAAGCTAGTAGATGAACAGTTGCTGGAGTCTGCACTGTCCTTTGGGATCTTGTACTGGACAGGAAGTTCAGGGATGCTGAGCTGAGAGACTTGGAGGGGGCTGTTTAGAAATATGATGGTTGTAAGTGTTTGTGCAAAAATGGAAAACAATCCTTTGCTGGGCAATGTATATATGTTTGATCTTGAATCATTAGTGAAACAACATTTGGGAGTTCAATAATACTTTAATAAATGCCTCTATATATTTTATGTTTTATGTTCTATTATTGTTATTTTACATCATGTTCATATGTTATGCTTTTATTATACTTTTTCTGGCATAAATCAGCAAAGGTCACTCTGCTCCCCCATCTACCACTATTATTGATTTATTGGCCATATTCATTAATTCATGTTAAATTCAGCCAATTAAACTTGAAGCCCCCTTTGGCTAAAAAAAACAAAAAGCATTTTTGTTTACTAAAAAACTGTTTGTTGCCTGTAGAGTTTTGTTCACATAGACATAGATGTGCAACACCAGGAAATGTCTGGCTTTCTTTGGGACACATCAGCTACATGACCATTGCTAGAAAGTCCAACAATAGATACTGAACTTCCAAGAACTACAAAAACTGTATGTGACTTTTACCCACTTCATATCCATCAATAATGGTGACCAAACGAATCAAATTAAAGAGAGGATGTTTAGAATATGCTCAAAAACAAGAAAGAATACAAATAAATCATGCTCAAAGAAATAGTAGACCAAATATGGGATAAGACTTCAAAACTGTTTCCCTTACCACCCCCTGAAATCTGCACCACAAAATAAAAAAAGAACACCAAAAACCATAGAAAATAAATCTTGTTACAAATGCACAGGCTCTGTCAGAGACCATCTGATATTGCGCATATGCATTGTCCCGTTTTCTATACCATTGCAAGGGAGGCCTCCTCAGTCTCCAACCATGTACGTGACAGGCTCAGGCTCATGCTCAGGCCCAGCATCCAGTATCTCAGAATCAAATATTACCTCAACCCAATCACAGCAAACTATGCCTGTGAGTTTTTACCAACTTACACTTTACATACCACAAACCAATAGGGATGAGATTTGGGTTCAGCACTAACATGGGCTTTAGGCATTTGCACAACCGGTGAACTAACATGCAATTTTGCTGCCATAGCAACCAACTTCCAACAATTCATGCCCTGGACTTTAAACTTAGGTCAGATGGCTTAGAAGAACCAACGAAGGGGCACTTGAACAAGTCAGATCCTCACTATAAAAGGTTGGGTTTCCAGGAGCCATATTAACAACGTGCTTAGCTGTCATAGTTAAATCATAGGGAGTGCTGCTATTAAAGTGCATAGGGATAGAATAGTGTAGGGTTTGTAGGCACTGATCTGTCAAAATAGATATAAGCCCTTACTACATGTCCTGGAGGTAGCAAAATGCTGTGCATCTTGGGAAACTTGGGGATGGAGGGCAGAAGATGATTTACATCTTAATGATGCTGATGTCCTGTAGTTTTTTTTACAGCCCGAACCTGTTCACATGCACTATTGATTTCAGGCTGCATGTGGCTTCTTCATTGCTGACTGCAATTTAAATTTTCCACAACCTGTCCTTATACTTGCAATACAATAATAAAAGGCTGCCTGTTATTTTCCACAGGGCATATTGCCTAATTGTCACTGGCTGCAATTTTTAACAGAATTGGTGACAACAGTGAAATGTGCAATGTACATCAGCATAAGTATGATGGTGATTTACTGGCAAAATTGTGGGAGATGGGGCAGAGTGTTGTCAGCTGTTAATATGAGGTTTAAGTGGTTGAGTTTACAGTATATCTATTTGTAACAAACTTACCCGGAGGGGTTCCACGTCATCACACAGCTCCTTCCCCTGAGTCGGTTTAATCTGCGAAGTTCAATTGCCCGGTGTTCGTTCAATGAGAGTAGACACCGGGCAATTTCCTCCTCTCTCTGCACTCTCAGGACTACCCGACTTGGGAGAGATATCCTCTCCTCTCTGCTCCTCTGATCTCCCTACTTTTTGGATTGCTTCCAGGTTGCTGTCACCCAGCCATTCATCCATCCATAACAGGATCGTATCTGGGCATGTAAGTCCAGCAACTGCAGCCCCTCTCAGCATTTGGACAGTTAACCCTCTCCCAGGGGTGGACTGACAACACATGGGGCCCCTGGGTAATTCGAGTTGATGTGGCCCCCTTGTGCCCCTCCCATAAGCCCCACCTACCCACAAGCCTCACTCACATATACATTCTTGTGAAGTGGGGATTTGGATGAATATTACACATGAGGTATGCAAACCCCTGACCCCCCTTTCTGCTTTGGTGCATATGGTAAGGCCCCCGTATGACCAGAATAAATGCACTGCAGTCCTCAGACCAAAATAAATGCACGGCAGTCCTCACACCTGAATAAATGCACAGCAGTCATCACAGCAGAAGAAATGCACGGTAGTCCTCACACCAGTAGAAATGCATGGCACGAAATAGACGTATGAGTGCTGCTAGCATTGCTGCAGAGGTTGAAGGGGTGGGGGGTCAGCCTGTCAGTGCTCAGACCATACGCCGCACACTGCATCAAATTGGTCTGCGTGGCTGTCATCCCAGAAAGAAGCCTCTTCTAAAGATGATGCACAAGAAAGCCTGCAAACAGTTTGCCGAAGACAAGCAGATTAAGGACATGGATTACTGGAACCATGTCCTGTGGTCTGATGAGACCAAGATAAACTTATTTGGTTCAGATGGTGTCAAGCGTGTGTGGCGGCAACCAGGTGAGGAGTACAAAGACAAGTGTGTCTTGCCTACAGTCAAGCATGGTGGTGGGAGTGTCATGGGTATGGCCCACTATCCTCAAAATATATTGTAAAACTATTAATGTGAGGGTATTTGCATAGTCCTAGAAACACTATTGCTTTTTTATAGTCTTGTTGATCATGTGATGACTTGTTTTTATCATATACCGTATTTTTCGCTCCATAAGACGCACTTTTTTCCCCCCAAAAGGAGGGGGAAAATGTGCCTGCGTCTTATGGAGCGAATCCCGACGCCCGAGACATGCAGTTTCGGGCGCCGGGCGAGTAGTAGGAGCCACTGCTCGTTTAATACGAGTGATCTAATGAGATCACTCGTATTAAAGCCGAGCAGCGGCGGCGGCGATCAAGTTCAGCAGCAGGAGCCACTGCTCGTTCAATACGAGTGATCTAATGAGATCACTCGTATTAAAACCGAGCAGCGGCGACGATCGAGATCACCATAGAGCAGACGAAGAACGGACTTTCTTCGGCTGCTCTGTGTGATCACTGAGACCGTGGCGCTGTAATCACAGCGCCACCTGTCTCAGCGGTCACTAACTGCAGCTTCTGTCACAGCTTCTGTCATAGAAGCTGTGTCAGAAGCTACAGTCTGTCGAGTGCTCCATAAGGCGCGCCGGACCTCCCTGCGTCCTATGGTCCGGTGCGTCTTATGGACCGCAAAATACGGTACATTTATCATTTGAAAATTAATCTCAGTATTAAAACCATGTAATTGTAAAAAAAAAAATCAAATGCTAGAAGTAGCTCTTAACCTGATAGATTTAAATTCATTAGTAATATACAATAAAGAGTACTTGAGAATGTTTTATGCTACTTATATTAGTTTCAGAAAGTAACCATTTATGAATTATCACTAGAAAGATGCTAGCCTAAAATGTCACAAATATAGTTTCATTATTTATATTGCACAGTAGTGCCACAAATATTGCAATTTTAAATCACTTAAACTAAAAGTTTCACATTTAATGTCAAATGTAGAATAAAGCATACATGTATAGCGTAGTCAAAACCAATAAAGCCATCTGTTTTGCATATAAAAATGTGAATACAGTTGTGTTTAAAAATTTGCATACACTTGGAGAATTGGTAATATATGTACCATTTTTAAAGAAAACATGAGTGAGCAGGCAAAAGACATTTCTTTTATTTCTTATGGGATTCATATTCAACTGTAGGTCATAACAGAATGGTACATTCATAAAACAAAACATGGCAACAAATAAAAAAATGAAATTACTCCTGTTCAAAAGTCTGCATACCTTTAGTTCTTAATACTGTGTACAGCCCCCTTTAGCATCAATGACAGCGTGCAATCTTTTGTAATAGTTGTCTATTAGGGCCCCAAATTCCTGCAGGTGGCATAGCCTTGGCAAAATGTCTCTAGGTCTTTGGTCGTCTTGCATGAACCGCACGTCTGAGATCTCCCCAGAGTGGATTGATGATATTAAGGTCAGGATACTGTGATGGCCACTCCAGAACCTTCACCTTTTTCTGCTGTAACCACTGGAGAGTCAACTTGGCCTTGTGCTTAGGGGCATTGTCATGCTGGAAAGTCCAAGAGCATCCCATGTGCAGCTTTCATGTAGAGGAATGCAAATTGTCTGCCAGTATTTTCTGATAACATGCTGCATTCATTTTGCCATCAATTTTTACAAGATTCCCTGAGCCAATTGAGCTCACGCACCCCCAAAACATCAGTGAGCCACCACCATGCTTCACAGTGGGGATGGTATTAGCCTTTTTGACCCCTCTCCAAACATAGCGCTTATGGTTGTGACCATAAAGCTCTATTTTGGCCCCGTCACTCCAAATTACAGGGAGCCAGGAGCTGTGAGGTGTGTCAAGGTGTTGTCGGGCATATTGCAACCTGCCGTTTTTGTGGCATTGGCGCAATAAAGGTTTCTTTCTGGCAACTCGACCATGCAACTCATTTTTGTTCAAGTATCGTCGTATTGTGCTCCTTGAAACAACCACACTGTCTTTTTCCAGAGCAGCCTGCATTTCTCCTGAGGTTACCTGGGGGTTTGGCTTTGTAGCCTGAACAATTCTTCTGGCAGTTGTGGCTGCAAGCTTTCTTGGTCTACTTCACTTTGGCTTGGTATCAAGAGATTCCCACATTTTCCACTTCTTAATAAGTGATTGAACAGTACTGACTGGCAATTTCAAGGCTTTGGATATCTTAATATATCCTTTTCCATCTTTATAAAGTTCCATAACCTTGTTACGCAGGTCTTTTGACAGTTCTTTTCTTCTCCCCATGACTCAGCATCTAGCCTGTTCAGTGCATCCACGTGAGAACTAACAAACTCATTGACTATTTATACACATACACTAATTGCAATTTAAAAAAACACAGATGTGGAAAATTAACCTTTAATTGCCATTTTAACCTGTGTGTGTCACCTTGTGTGTCTGTAACAATGCCAAACATTCCAGGGTATGTCAACTTTTTATCATGGCCATTTGGGTGATTTCTGTTACATTATCATAACAACTATGTGATAATAAATGGCTTCCTATGATCACTATCTTAACATAAAAGACAGTTTTTTGGCATGATCAGGCATATTTTCAATATCGATGCCAAAATTCAATACAAATGCCAAAATTTCACAATTTCTGCCAGGGTATGCAAACTTTGCGCACAACTGTATAATAGGCACCACATTCCTTTCAATAAGAAGCTATTTCTTTAGTGTGCACCTTTTACATGTTGATTCTCAACACAGCAATTAATGTTGAAGGTCTTTAAATTATTTATTTTTAAATTAAACTACAAGCATTAGGTAGCTCTTAGACCCATTCTGTTTTTTTTTAAAGTTTATTAATGTAAACATTTTTAAATACAATTGCAATCGGTCAATAGGTCAACTGTAAAGTTGTATGCATCCAAGTTAACTGGAATCATGCACTTCCTCTGATGTCATGCCTCAGAAACCTATTTAAACTTGCTCAGTGTAATTTGGAATTGCCTGAGTGAAGACCTAACTTTGTGATTCAGTTCCGCGACTACAGTTTCAGTGACCTTGTTCCTAAGTCCAGTTTCTGAATTCTGTTCGCCATTGATTACAATGCCTGTCTGTCATCTGCTCCAACCTTTTGTCTTGTCTTGGACTACACTCTTGCCTCCTCATTTTGTACTTTGCTAAGGTTCTGCCATTTGTCAGCTATTGTCATCATCCCTTACAAGGTGTCCTGGTGATTACTGAGTGGCTCCTTAAATTCTGTACCTATGCAAAACTGCAAAACCAACTTGTTAGAGAATACAAAGGGCTTTAAACCTCTACCTCAGCCCCATGTGACATTGCTGGGCCAATCACCATGCACCAGCATTCTTACATGGAAGAAGGGGAATGAGCCATATGCTTACCTATATCTAGACGTGACTGGTATGTAGTTTTAAGGTCTGAATGGAGCAACAGGGGATTGAAGAAGAGGTGTGTTTATGCTGCAGGAGAGGGAGGAAGCTGAGTGACAACTTTACTTTTCCCTGCATAGACAAAGGAAATGATCACTTTAAAAGCTAGCGGTTACTGATCAAAAGTGTATACCACCACAGCTACATTTTGAAGAAAAGCAAGTTGCTTCATATACCTTCACTGTGTGGTTAATCACTATTCTTTGCAGAACAATCTTCTCCAGTGCATTAATAAGTATCTAATCCACTTTTCCATCTGTCTATGTTTGCAACACAGCATCGGGAGATTGGTACTGGTAGTTGTTTAGCACAGAGCTCAGCTCTTGGTGTGGGGAGCAAAGCCTATGCTAAGGCAACTGTCACACGTACCCTCCTCATAACTCTAACACTAATCCTCGTATTAACATTCCCTGTAGCATTAACACTAACCATTCCTTGTATAAACTTTTCTCCTGTGGTCAGGATACTCTGAAATCTGAACTTCTTTAGACCCTGGCCCAGGCATACGTGGGTCTCTGCTGTGTGCAGAGGCACTGTCCCCTGGAATGATGCCCTGTCTGACATTACGTGCAAAATTTAGGGCCAACATCAATGGGTAGATCAAAAGCAGTCAGAATAGGAGAGAGCAAAGCAACTCCATTGCAAACAAATATAAGGGGCGCTATACCACTGACCATTAATGCGATCCACCAGTGTAAGGTGGGCACTTCAGCACTGACCACCAATGTAAAGTGGAAGTACAATGACCACCAGCATAGATGCATTGTACCACTAACTAGACATGTGCGATTCGTTTCGGTCCGAATCGAAATTCGGACGAATTTTCGGAAATTCGGACATTCGGATGTATCCGAATTCCGAATTACAGACATAACGAATGCAAACGAATCCGAATTTCCATTTCCGAAATTCGGTAGCGTTAGTACGAACAATCGTTTCGTTTTCTGTTCTTATTCGTTTCTTATTCGTTTCGTTCGTTGGAGCAAAGTGACATTAGAGAAGGAGAAAAATATTTTTCCCCCCTCAAATGTCACTTTTGCTGCAAACGCACGAACAAAACGAATAAGAAACGAATAAGAACAGAAAACGAAACGAACGTTCATACTAACGCTACCGAATTTCGTCCAAATTCCGAATCCGAATTGACTTTCACACCCGAATCCTGAAAAACGAAATAACAAAAATCCAAATTTAAAACGAAACGAAACTAAACGAATTTTTTGGCAGTGCACATGTCTACCACTAACCACCAAAATCAATATCACTTAACAGCAATGTAAGCAGGCCATTCACCACTGGCCACTGGTATAAGGGGGCACTACACTGACCATAAAATATAATTGGTTATTTTTTCATTTACCACCAATGTATAAAGGTACCGCACTGTCCAAAAATGTATGTATGTATGTATGTGAGTATGTAGCTTCACATTATTTTGTATTGCTGCATAATTCATTGCTGGGATTTGTAGTTCTCTATAGCTGGTCTCCTTACTCCCTCCCCTAGCTGCCTATCCTCACTCCTCTATAGAGCCCCCCC
>NW_017309478.1:62926-65383 GCF_000935625.1 Nanorana parkeri
AAATGTGCCGCCTTTTCGGCTTTCACCCTATTTAACCCATCGCCATCCAGTTGGGTGAGACAGTTAGCAAGCTATCAATTGCTGCAGGGAAGATACTGTATATAAAGTGCATCTAAGTGGTGAGATGTCTTTTGCCATCTTTGTGTGAAGTGATCTTGCCTATTCCTGCTAGATCCTGCTTACTGCCAATGTGGCTCCATTTGAAGGAGGATCACCACATCTATTAATGTTTGTTGCTCTTGATCTTTGTAAAGATACCACTTTTCATCCTGTGGATTACAAACATTGTTTTGCAAAAGGCTGAGTACTCAACCACAGAATTTAAAGGGCCCCAATATGGCAGACTCTGTGTGTGTGTGTGTGTAGAATTCCCACTGGCCAGTGGTTAGCTAGAACCTATAGGAGCTACATAGGTTCTTATAGTCTGTCATATTTGTTTTGGTACTGGTTGAACAGTATTTCTGTGTTGTGCAACTGACCGACTGGCGGCAAAGACCTGTAGAAAAAAGCTCCCAGGGGAAAACGAAAAAAGAAGGCAGGACCTTCTAAGTGTAGTAATTTAAAAAGGTTTATTTCTTTTCTTGAAAAATAAGTAGATTGCACTGGGAGCTTTTTTCTACAGGTCTTTGCCGCCAGTCGGGCGGCGAGTCTTTAGGAAAACCGTCATAGGAGAAAAACAGATCTGGAGAGAAAAGAGTGTGCCGGATCACTATAACCACAGTCTTGTTCGAGAATCTCTGGACCATTGGGTGGTCAGATATGGATCCCTGTGAATATTCCTGAGGAACCCTCAGTTGAACGAATAAACTTTCCACTCAGACATTACGGAAATAAGGAAAGTAATTACTGTTTTTTGCAAACCGCAATTTCTCTGAAATGACTGTTTAGGATATTTGGATTTGAGCCTATTAACCCCGTAGTTCCCGTTTTGAGAGGAACTAACACGCACTGGGCTGCACTTTATTATTTTTTTATATTTTTATTTATTTTTTATTTTATTTTTTATATTTATATTTATTTTTATTTTATTTTTATTTATTTTTTCGTTTTCGTTTTTATTACGTATCACTTGTTGTTTAACTATTTACTGGATTTTATATATAGGTGCTTTTATTCACTGTTTTCTCACATATTATTGCTTTATGATTATGCCTTTACGGATGTTTTCAATATAACTGATTTGTTTAGCCAGTTAAAACCCACGACACACATACAATACACTCGAGTACCACCGGGTTGAGTTCTGCATCTTCAAACATTAGTTCACTATCACTAGTGGAGACATCTACTTTATATTTAAAATTTATTTTGTTATCTGAAGGTGATCTCCCCCTTTGGGTTTTGAGAGAGCACTTTCACATCCATTCACAACTAGACCGAGCGCAACTTATTTGCCACATAATAGAGCTCTTAAAAGTCTGTCAGCAACAACTTGTTTAATCATCTCAAGCTAAAAGTTGTAATAAAAAAAGGCCAGCAGCAGTTCATTCTGTTTGGATAGATG
Organism: Nanorana parkeri; assembly: GCF_000935625.1. Classification (NCBI taxonomy): domain Eukaryota; kingdom Metazoa; phylum Chordata; class Amphibia; order Anura; family Dicroglossidae; genus Nanorana; species Nanorana parkeri. The sequence continues at coordinate 64,431 of NW_017309478.1, forward strand.
CCAAAACTAATGTTCTATAGCCGTTTATTTTTTACAAGGGAGGGTATTTTCAAAAAAAAATTTCATGTAATGTGAATATGAATTTTCAAATGTGTTCATGTAACATTGCATTATGACCACTACAGTATATAGGGCAATGGAGCATTGAAAACAATACTTATTTGCTATGGTCCTATAGTTCCATCCAGTGGCCTTAATGAGAGATTACATGAAAAACATCTGAAAATTCATTCCACTTGCAAAGAAAAAACTAAAGAATGTTCCTTTTGGCATATATTCGCACAGAGCAAATGTTCACAGTTATTTGCAGGGCCAATAGCCCTGCATATTGTTTATCAATAGATTGTTAAGAGACAGGAAGGTATTTTACTACAAAAATGAACAGACTGCATATGACACAGCAGTGTAAAATTAGCCAGAAGCAGGACAGTTTTTTTTTTTTTTTTATAAATTCTGTTTTTATTCCAAGAATTTTTTTTCAAAAAATACAAACAAAGGTACATAAAACATAACATTTTCAAACTGTATGTAGTTACATAACCAAAGCATTGTACGTTGTCACAACACAATTTAACCACAGGAGTGCCCCTAACTTCATCCTGTCCTATATAAAAAGCGTGACATCTCTAGTGTGAGACCATGGCCGTCTCCATGGTGCGGCCAGGTATGGTGGGTCCTGTATGGTACTATGCAGGTATAGAGCCCTGTAATTAACCCACATCCTGATATGACAGGTATGATGTCAGGGGCCTATAGGTATGAAGAAGGAAAAGGAGGGAGGTAGGGAAGGAAACAAGATTGGGAAAAGAGCGGGTAGGGAGGGCGGCTTCTCTCTCAGGCCGTAAATCCTAACTGTTCATTAACAGCTGGTATTCCGTAGAGTCGAGGAATTCAATCCAATAGAACAACGGAAGAGAAGGACTGTTCTACCGCCACCCAGGCTTTGACCTCAC
>NW_017309479.1:0-19144 GCF_000935625.1 Nanorana parkeri
AATGAGGAACACATGAAAACTGGCAGGTGAAAATAAGTTGCTCGTAGAGTTACGAAGAAATTGTGCAGGATTGGCGTGCTCGTGTTTCTAGGATCAAAAAATGTGTGAACTTGCTCATGCACATGCGCAGTTGGTTGGAGCACATCCGAACACGGCACTGGTGTGTAAGTACCTTATTTTGGAATACTGTCTTTTACCAGTTTGTAAGTGTTATGTGGAATGTTTGTATGCACAGAAGCATAGCAATAACATATGTATCATATGAATGATTTGCACATGTATGGCAGTAGTATAAATATGATTCTAGCACTTGCAATTTTTTATTATAGTGGCGTGCAGCCGATGGCGCATATTACACGACACGCGCGTAAGTAAATACATAAAAGCGCGCCATACCTGCGTGAAACCGTGCCATGATGTGCGTGTTCACTTCGTAAATACATTTTGCGGGTTAAAACGCGCACGCAGCCCATGCGTGCATGTGTTGGGGTTAGTAAATCAACCCCTAGGTGTCCTTTTAAAATTAGCACTGGTGTAAACAGATACTTTTGCAGTGGTATTTAACTGGGTTATTCACAAAAAGGTGAAGAGTTTAGAGAAGGCAGGAAAAGTGAACTAGTGAGCAATCTAGGACAACATAGCTGAACTGGAAAGTGAGCTGATTTGGAGATTATTTTTTTTTAATCCACTATTCTGGCCTAGATTATTCACTTCTCCTGCCTTCTCCAAACTCTTCACCCTTTTGTTTATTAGCCCTGAAAGTGGTATTTAAAAAAATATAGTTAGATTATATTTTCTTAATGATGTTACTTTGCAAGGCTGTTGCATTTAGTCCACCTTTTAAATGTTTTCTAAATTGGACTTCCATATCTTTACATCCTAATGTTTAGCTGCAAAAATATCTGTTTTCTGGATTGATGTAGCAAGCCTGCACTTTTGACTCATTTTCTAAAACATTATATATTTTTTAAGAGAGTAGGAGAAAAAAAGAAACAATTTTTTAATTAAATTCGCGAAGATGGCTTAATTAGTAACATACAGTAAAGCATTCCGAGGAGAAGCTAATTACTTGATTGTAAAATGAAATAACAATTTTCCCTACAGTGAAGGCTTTCCTGCTGTAATTAGGTTATGTCATCATTTGAATAGCATAATAAAAATTAAAAACCAGACAGTTTATTGACTAGATTCTTCAGTCTAAAAGACTATTCTGAATATTTCTTGGGCAAACTAGCTAGAATGCCTTTTTGTTTATTGAAACTGAAATGTGAGTAGCTGTTCTCCTGCTAAAATCATGAAATAAAATTGTATGATTGCAGGGTTTTCTAACATATGCATTAACTCTGTTCCATCAGAGGTCACTGCAGGATACTTTTCTCCTCTGTGCAACTTTATTGTTGCTAGGAAACCAACCTCAAGGTGCAACAATGGTGGTACAAGGAGGAGGAGAACGGGCATTACCCAAAGTGAAACTTAACTCAGGAGTTAAATCTTAAAAATGCATTCAAGTAACTTAACTATTTACAAAATGTATCTTATTTGTGTATCACTTGGCTACAGAACCTCAAATAATCTCTGAATTGGTGCTGACACTACCTTTCCTCCTGGAGGGTGGCTAATTTTATTCCTCATGGTCCCTGTGTGTGTTGTAAAGTAGCCACAACTCCAAGCTCGCTTCCGTGATGGACCACAATCTCAAACTTAGTTTACTACATTTTTGTTAATAGGGTACCTGAATGCATTTCTAAGATTGAACTCCTGAGTTTTAGTGTCATTTTAAGTTTTTAAAAGGAAAGCATAAGCCCTTTTGGTCAATTTTCTTTTGGTTTACAGTCATACATAACAAAGGCTTCCCAAAGCACTATGAATTTTGTTGTTTTGAAGGCACAGTGATTTCTCATTAAAAATCCCAATGGAGCTGTAAATATTTAAGCAAATGTATCTTATATTTCTGACCATAATAAAAGAGAATTTAATACAATATATTATATGTCAATAAAATATAATACAAAATATTAATACAAATGATGACAAAAGACAATATGTAAAAATACACTATATGTTTCCTTTTAAAAGATGTAGCATTGACGGGGGTTGAGACATCCTGAAAAATTTGTTTTTCAAATGTTTGTGTATTTTTATATTGGAAATTAAAACAAATATGCATGCAAAGTCCCTTACTTTCCTAAACTGGATATTTGTTTCAATTAGTTACTCAAATAATATTAAAGCCAGTAGGTCATCAAAACAGCTAGGCAACTAGCATCTTCATAAGGAAGTCAAGGGCAGTTCCCATATTTTTCTCATGGCAATGTTACTTTAACTATGACTCCTAGAAAATGGTTACTATTTTAATACACTTGTCACAACAACTTCTAATACACTATATGCATTTAACAGAATCACTCTACAGGTTATTCATAATGATTCAAAGGGATTTCATTCTGCAGTTCTGTCTGCTTAACCACTCATCTTTAGGTGCAAAGCCTTTTGAAAAATGACAGTATCTAACCATTAAAGAAAACTGTGAGCAGATAAACTTTCAACCGATTTCATGTTTTCATATATCATTTTCAGGCCTATAAAGAAAAGAATTGATTTTTCTTGTGTCGTCCATCTAGGAGACATGAAATGTTATTTACCCCCAAAAAAGAGAATGCAGCTGATAACTTAATCTCATGTCCTTTCCTATTTTGATCTATATAACAGTTCACTGAAGCTTGAACAATAAAAAAGAAAATCATAACTGTTAAGTTTTTCCACTTCTATCCTAAAAACATGCTTTAAGTGACTGTACAGGCTTAATTAAACACTAAATTCAAGACCGTTTAATATAATGTAAAATTATTATTTCGCAAAGGGATATAATAAAAAAATATATTTAAAATACAGTAGGTCAGTGACATCCATGATAAGATCAAAAGTATAATATCTGAATTTCTAAGAAAAGTGCAGAAAATTAGAGCTATTGAATATGGTAGCAGTGTATTTAACTCTTTTGTGATGAGATCATTGATGCCTAGTAGGGATGAATAAATCTGCCAGGGTTCAATTTGCAATGGGTTTATTGAATCCTGCTTGAAGTTCATGAATCTTTAACCTTGAAGCCTATGGTTGGCTAATCTAGATCCTAAATCTTTATTTTGTTTTCTGGCCATCAAGGCTCGCAAGCGAGCTATTGTCAAAGAGCATAGAGAGTTGGGAACTGCCATGTGGGACATTAACAGAACAACAAATATTTAAAAAATACGGTACAGCTGTGAGAGGGTCCTCTTAACCACCTCCCGTCTATTGGCCGGATGGGAGCCATGTAGATGCAGGTGGGCTTTTTAAGACATCCTTCCCTGCCCCCACTCAGTTTTCCCCATGGGGAAACTGTAAAAAATGTAAACAGCCAGCAATACAAGCATTCCGATCACTTGTATTTTCTGCGGGTGTGCGTCCGCTGTCACCGCCAGTCCGGAGATCCGCTGTGCCCAGTACACGATCTCCCTCTGACCTCCTCTCCTGTGTCAGAGTGCAGGAAGTGATGTATAGTGATGTACATTCAGCTGTCATTCCCTTCTGGCGAAGCAGATTTCTGTCATTTTGACTGATAGCAGAAGGAGCCTATGGCTCCTTGAATCCAAAGCATAAGTGAAAGTTTGGCATTGGTGAGATGTTCTTCAATGGCAACCTACTTAGAGTAAGAGAAACCGAAGTACAATATTTGTGAAAGCCTGGCAACCCTAGGCCTCCATCATATTTCAGTGTAGTCATAGTGGTTTGGGGATCCTTACTCTCTGTAATTTCAAATAAATTTGTTGATGAGATTCTGGACAGAATGGAGAAATTTAGAGGGGATCCCATAGAGGACCGTTTGAAAAGTAAAACATAATATGGGCTGTATAATCAATTTAACTACATTTATTTTTCCCAGTCAAACATGCTAGGAAGCACCAATTTTTCAAGTCCCCTCAGATAGTATAGAAGTGGCGGATAGTTAATTTTTAAGATCTTTTGTGTGAAGGTGAGATTTATACCCATGTTTTTCAGTTTATCACACACATGGAAAGTTTGGGTTTAATTACCATCACTCATAAGCAGGGAAAAGTAAAGGTCTGAATTTCAGACTTATTTAGGTTGATTTTAAAGTTGGAGATTTGTTGAAATCTGTGTAGTTCTCATACAAAAACTGGAAGTGGGGCTTGAGATTGTTGGACATAAAAATATAATTGGCATATGCTGCCACTTTTGTGCCATGCTCTTCAACCTGCACCCTGTGGGTATTTGGATTATGCCTCACCATAGATTTTAAAAAAAAGTTATATGGAGATTGTGAACAGCAATGGAAATAGTGAGCAGCCTTGGCATTGTAGAGGTGAAAAGGCTGGACAATTAATCTTAATCTGCTCTGGGGGAGTTGTATATTGCTTGTATCCTTGTAATCCTATTTGGGCCAAAACCCGTGTGTCACAGGGTGGCAAATAGATATCCGCAGTCGACCCTATTAAACACCGTTTCTGCATCAGTATAAAGTAATATTGAGACCCGGGAATTTTGGTGGACAACGTGCATGGGTAAGACTGTACAGAGAATATTATCTCAGGCTTCCCTCCCTGGAATAAAGCCAGTTTGGTCAGGGTCAATAAGATTTGGCAAGAAAGGAGAAGGGTTGGAGTAAAAAAGCCAGAACCCTAGCATGTAATTTAATGTGCATGTAGTTTAATAGAGATGTATTTAGCTAGCAGGGCTGGTAGTGTCTTTTTATACAGTGTCTTTTTTTTCTGAGGCAAAAACATTGACAGAAACATTGCAGATTTGATGCATAGTATGTATTCCCTTTTTTTAGGATGCAATTTGAGATGGAGTGACCAGGCAGGTTTTATCATTGTCATAAATATTTCTGTGTATTTTGTTCTGAGACAAGAGCCATACAAATTGTATAGATTTGATACACACTATACTTTATAATGCTTTTTACTTGGATGCAATTTTAGAGGGAGAGAGAAAGCAGGTTTTTACTGAGACAAAAGCCTGAAAGTGCACAGACTCAATGCATAGTATTTAAAGTCCATTTCCACCTTTTGCAGAGGTGTTAAAAAAAATATGCCACCAATGTGCACATGAAGCAGGCATATGCAGTATCTGTATATGAACACACAAACTTAAATTTTTGTTAGCGTTCTTCATACCTCATGGAAATGGCTGCCTCTTTGGCCTGCAAGCAATCTGTGTCTATTACAACTGATCGCTCTCTGAGCTCTCCACTCCTCATTCATTAGTATTCATAATGGCAACCACCCTGGATAGTGTATTGTGTGCAGAGCTGGTGTTTAGTGATTGTGTGACACAGAATCACAGGGAGGGGGGCAGTTGTTTACAGCCTGCTTTACAATTTGACCCCGGTGTCAGACTTTGAATTTGTAGGATTCAGGCCTAATAAAAAGTTTATTAAAAAAATTAAGAAAGCCTGCAATTTTGTCATGAAAATGTACACACATATACATAATTACTACACCTCTACATTACCACAATAAATGCTAATCATGTACACAGGTGGAAATAGACTTTAAGGCCTTGTTCACACCAAATGCAGAGCAGATCCGCTCAGGTTTCTGCACACGCAGTGCAGTGGGTTATGCCGCATTTTTGCCGTGTTTTTGATGCGTTCCGGGCCGTTTTTGGTTAAAACAATTGTATTTATTTTTTAGTTTAACATGGGCTTTCAGTGTGTTCCAGGCATTAGCATGCATTTTTGATGCATTTGCAGATCCAGAGCAGGTAAAATAGGGCCTGCTGCAGTTTTTTCACCTGCTCTGGAACTGCACGCTGCGATGTGAACTGGAGCAAAAAATACCATTGGAATACATTGGACGCAGTTTTGATCCGGTCTGCAACTACTCTGCTCTGCACCTGCTCCGCGCTTGGTGTGAACAAGGCCTAAGCCTTTTTGCTAGGCTGTGAGATAAGGGAGACACCAACCAGTTTTTAACCACTTGCTATGCACAGCAATTTCTTAATATTTGCACACGCATGATAAAATCTGAATATTTGGCTAAAAACAAACTAAATTTAGTGTACAGAAACAGAATATAATACGCACATTTTTTTTTCACACGTAAATTTTTATTGTTGTGATAAGAAATGGCATACAGTTATGCGTTAATCAAGTACTAACAAAAAAATTAAAAGCAATATAGCTAACATCATGTGCATTCTATACCATAAGTGGGGATGGGAGGGGGAGGGGGAAGGTCCAGGGGGCTCACCCTGGTGAGTCTGAGAAAAGAGTATCCTGAACACAGTGCATTGACGACAGGCCTCGACTGTTTCCTGGGGAGGTAGAGGTGGGGTAAACCAACTTGGTATGCCCGAACGTTGCTAAAAATATTTATAGTCCTCCCCTGGAGCGAGTGGGCTCTACGTTACGGGGACCTCAGCTATAGACTGAACTGGGGTTCTAAAGGTATGTCTAATGCTTTGCACCGATACCAGGGTATATGGCATAAGAATAAATCCAATCTGTAGGCAGATTCAACTACATGGTCGGTTTCGGGGATCGTGGGGAGCTGGAAGGGGAGGGAGGATCAGAGAGGATGGGAGGTAGGAGGAACTAAAGAAGGGCAGGGAAAGGGGAGGGAAGGTCATGGAGAGTTAGTCTGTATTGGAGGAGAGAAGGGGGTGAGAGAGACCTTCTTTCCCTCCCGCCCGCCTCCTGTATACCCAGAAGTGGTGTGAATGTGTGCTAAAGGCAGGTCTAGGGGTAGGGGGTCATAGGAGTGAGCAGTGAAAGGGTGTTAGGATCTCAGAAGTGAAAGAACCATTTATTACTGAATAAGGGTAGCGTATGAGTCTGTGCCCTTAAAAAGATGCCAGGCTGTCCAAGTTTTCAGGTATTGAGGCGTAGTATCTCTGTCGTACGCAATTAGTTCTTCCATGTTTGCCACAGTGTTAACCATTGCTAGTCATTCACCGATAGTCCGTGGGTGTGCCGACTTCCAATGTCTGGGAATCATGGTTTTGGCTGCATTCAGTAGATGTATTACCAGAGATTTCTTGGTAATGTGGTGGGAGGCATCGAAGTGGAATAGTAGGAGAGAAATTGCCTTAAATTCTAGTGTGACACCTGTTATAGTTCTTATAAGCGAGAGTATTTCTGACCAGAAGGGTGAGATAAGGGGGCACGACCACCAAATGTGGAGGAGCGTCCCAACATCCTGTGAGCAGCGCCAGCAGGTGTTAGGCGTGGTGGGGAAAATGCGGTGTAGTAGCTCGGGGTTTTGTACCATCTCGACCTTAATTTGTAATTAGTTTCCTGGATCTGTACATTCATTGAGCCTTTCAGCAAGACTAAATCCATCCTCTCCCAGTCTTGTGGGGTGAGTTTGGTAGATAGGTCTGCTTCCCATGTCTTAGTAGAGGGCGTGGGAGGCAGTGTGGAGGAGCATGACAGCAGGGAGTAGGTCTCCGATACGGTATGTGTAAACCTACCAGGGGGCGTACAGAGCTTTTCAAGGGCGGTGAGGGGGCGTGTAAAGTGTTGCTTAATTTGTCTATTATTAAGGAAGTGGTGAAGTTGCATATATGTCCATAATGGTAACAATTCAGTGGGAGTATCCGAGGTTAGGTTAGCCGAGGACCAAAACTCCCCTTGGCTGTCAAAGGGGTAGCTTCGGGGGACCAAGAATGCAAGAATGAGGGGTGGAGGCCTGGAGGGAAAGCAGGATTCATACGGACAGGGGTGAGAGGACCGAAGAAATGTCAGTAGTCTTGCACATGGAGTCAAAAAAGCGCAGATAATTGCCTATCGTGGGGTGATTTAGAACTTGGGGCGGGAGCGAGGCGCGCTGAATCCAGGGCCATGAGACTATTGGTGAGCCTAATTGGAGCTGCTCAATCTGGACCCATCCCTTGTATGGGCCATGCCTGGCACAGTCTATGATGTGTGTTAGCTGGCAGGCCCGATAGTAATTCTGTACATGAGGGAGCCCTATACCCCCAGAGGATTTCGAGCGGGTTAGAGTCGAGAACCCGATTCGCGGTGATCTACCCTCCCAGAGAAAGGTGCGAAAAAGAGCAGTGACCGATGAGAAGAAGCCTTTGGGAAGGGCAATGGGCACCGTCTGGAACAAGTATAATAATCGTGGCATGGCAGTCATTTTAAGGATTGCCGCACGACCAAACCAGGAGTATAGCCCCTTGTTCCATTCTTTCATGTCCAATCGTAGTCGGGATAGTTGAGTAGCAAAATTAAGGGAGTACAGCTTCTGCAAGTCGGTGGGAAGTTCAATGCCCAGGTAAGTAATAGAGATGTCCGCCCAGCGGAAGGGAAAGTGTGATTTGCAAAACTGGACCAGGTCCCCAGGGAGGGAGACATTTAAAGCAGCTGATTTGGAAAGGTTGATTTTGAAGAATGAGATGGATGCAAAATCTTGGAGTGCACTCATTATATTCGGGAGCGATATTCTCGGCTGTGTCAAGAAAAATAACAAGTCGTCCGCGAATGCGGCCACCTTAAATTCTTTGTAGGGCGTATGGAACCCATGTATGTTGGGATCCGATCGTATTTTTCGGAGAAAGGGCTCCAATGCCAACACAAAGAGCAGTGGAGATTAGGGATGAGCCGAACACCCCGTGTTCGGTTCTAACTCGAACTTTCGAACATGGAAAAAGTTCTAATTCGAACTTAGAACTCAATGCAAGTCTATGGGGGTAAAACTCAGAAAATTAAATGTCCCCATTTTGAAGCCTTATATGCAATTTATTGGCCATAAAAAGTGCATGGGGATCCGGGTACTGCCCCGAATGACAGGAATCAATGAAATTTAAAACAAAAAAAATATTTTTTTAAAGGAACAGTGATTTTTACATGATTTACAGGGTAAGAGTAAAAATGAAAAATTCCTTCAAATATCGTGCCTGGAGGGTCCCCATAACCTGCCTGTGAAGTGGCGGATCTGTAGGATGTATAGAACCTGCTGCACTGCTGCAGCAAAAAGTGACATTTAAAAAGAAAAACAAATAACATTTCAATTGAAGGTAATTGGTTTTCCTTTAATCTATTAAACAACTGCTTAAGGCAACAGCCTGTATGAAGAGGACACATTTTGGGACACTCGGAACAAGTTTAGTGATTTTTTTGGATAACTTATGGGGCCTCTTTTGCAGGCTTTGGATGAAAGTAACAAAAGGTGCTTTAAAAAAGGGCCTTTGGTGCCTGCTAGTGCCTTCACACCGTAACCCTCCAGAGGTATTCCGGAAGAGTGCAGGGTTGGACCCTGCGGTCAAATATTGAAATGGTATGCATCCGGTACACCGGTCAGCGCACCCACATATTGGGCCTTTGGTGCCAGCTAGTGCCTTCACACCGTAACCCTGCAGAGGTATTCCGGAAGAGTGCAGGGTTGGACACTGCGGTCAAATATTGAAATGGTATACACCTGTCACATGTAAGTGAGGAAAAATTGTTTCTCAGTCGGTGGTGCACGACACAGAGAATCTAAGTTGAAGAATGCATAATAATCTCCCACCAGCGTAGGCAGCCTAGGAAGTGTTTCGAATGCAGAGATACCCGATCTATTCAGTAACATCAGCATCAGGGGAGTGATAGCTGCTGCTGATCCAGGACTGATTCATCTTAATAAATGTCAGCCGGTCTACAGAGTCTGTGGACAGACGCACTCTTTTGTCTGTGACAAAACCTCCAGCAGCACTGAAACAGAGTCCACCAGCTTGAAAGGCAGCAGCTGTAACGCAAGTAATTTTGCCAAGCTGGCATTTAGACGCTGAGCATGTGGATGGGTGGGACAGTATTTTTTTTCTTCCGCTGCAGCAGCTGGGGCAGCGAAATTTGTCTGCGAAAATCTGCAGCTGATGGGTCGCTGGCAGATTCAGAGGAAGTACCTCTATATCTGTATAGCTCTATATCTCTATATTTCTCTCTATCTCTCTCTCTCTATCAATCTCCTTCAACACACTACACAGGGCCGCGGTGTCAGCAGCCTTATGTAGTGTGCTGCAGGGACTTTGTGAGACATGATTGGGCAGAGTCATCGTGACTTTGCCCAATCATGGCTCTATATTGTACTGAGCCCTGATTGGCAATGTCTTGCACCTGACCTGCGGTCAGGTTCAAGACTGTAGCCAATCACCGCTTCGGACGGCACAGTGCATTGTGGGATGTTCCACGGTCGAACAGACCGCGGACATCCCGTAATGTTCAGCGTTCGGCGAACGCTAGAACATGCTATGTTCGAGTCAAACCTATGTTCGACTCGAACATGCAGCCCATCCCTAGTGGAGATAAGGGGCAACCCTGCCGCGTACCTTTGAAAATGGGGAAGGCCTCTGACAGTGCACCGTTTACCCGGGTCTTCGCGGTCGGATTGTCATATAATAGGGCTATGTGGTCCAACATACGGGGGCCCAAGCCGAGGTGCGCCAGAGAAGCAAAAAGATAGTCCCACGCAACCCTATCAAATGCTTTCTCAGCTTTTCTAGATAGGAAGAAGCCCGCATGGCCTCTGCTCTTAATCCAGTGGTGAAGGCCTATGACTTTTGTGGTGTTGTCACGTGCTTCCCGTCCCGGAATAAAGCCTACCTGGTCACCGTCGATGATGTCGGGAAGAAGAGAAGCTAACCGGTTGGCGAGTATTTTAGCATGTAGCTTAACTTCAATGTTGAGCAGGGATATGGGGCGATAGCTTGCGCATAAGGAGTCATCCTTCCCCGGCTTTGGCAGCAAGACAATATGGGCCTCTAGTAAGTGGACCGATTCATGTGGCTGTCTGGGGTCAAGTGAAAAGCGGTTAAGAAGTGAGGGATAAGTTGATCTGAAAAGGTTTTGTAGTAATTGGATGTAAAACCATCGGGACCAGGGCTTTTCCCTGGCTTCAGTTGTAAAATTGCTGTCTGTACTTCTTGGGCTGTGTAGGGGGCTTCCAAGTCTGTTCTAGACGTGTCACTTAAAGGAGGAGGGCTATGTTCTGTCAGGAAGGTATCTATGATTTTTGATCTGGCGTTGCGGGCATGGGTAGAGGGTTGTTGAGTGTTTAGTGCCCAAAGCGTCTACTATCTGAGAGACCACGCGGGTCGCCTTTTGGTGTTTCAAGGCTCTTGCCAGAAACTTTCCCGCTTTATTGCTGTGTTCATAATATTTTTTGCTGCGGGATATAAAGGCCTTTTTGGTGTTCTCACGAATCAGTTGAAGGAGATCATCACGCGCTTGGGTTAGTTCTGATAAGTGAAACATTGCTAAGGATCGTTTGTGGAGTTCCTCTAAGGTGGCTATATGGGCAAGTAGAGCGGCGCTTTGGGCTTTGTTCCGTTTGTGGAGGAGGGCTTGGATGAATCAGTGGGGAGGAGCAAGTGTCGGTATTCAAGGAAAAGAATTCTTGGAGCTTGTTTTGTATGGAGGATATGTGGATAGGTTCTCCCAGCGTGGAAGGATTCAGTTTCCATATCGGAGAACGGGAAGATTGTAGAGGGAGTGTGATGGTGATGGATATCGGGGCGTGGTCTAAAAGGATCATAGGTTCAATTGTGGCCCCTACCAGGTTGGGCAGGTCTCTTTGAGAAAGGAAGAGATAATCCAGTCTAGAATAGCTAGAGTGTGGGTGGGAGAAGAAGGTGAAGTCCTTCACTGTGGGGTGGAGGAATCTCCATGTATCGTGGAGGTTAAGGGATGCCAGGAGTTTTTTGATTGAGCGCAAACTACGGAAAGGGACCGATGATTTGCCAGTGGAGGAGTCTAGGAGAGGATTCAATGGTACGTTGAAGTCCCCACCTAGAATAAGCCTTCCCTCTGTAAAGTCCCGCAGCAGTGAGCACACTTTGCGAAAGAATTGGGCTTGGCCCGCGTTGGGGCAATAGCTATTAGCAATGGTTATCGGGGTGTTATGTAGCATGCCCTTAAGAAGGATATAACGGCCTTCCGGGTCAATTAGTTGGTCATTAATTTGAAGGTTAATGTGGGCCGAGACAACGATGGATACCCCTTTAGATTTGGAACTAGCCGATGTGGAATGATAGACTATAGGAAACTTGCGGTTGCTTAATGTGGGTATGGCATCTGATCGGAAGTGTGTTTCCTGGAGCAAAACTATTTGAGCTTTGTGATGCGAGAATGCCCGAAGGAAGTGCGATCTCTTTTCCGGGACGTTGAGTCCCTTGGCATTCATCGATAGAACTTTCACTGAGAGTGGAGCATTGTGGGTGGTGGCGTTGGGCTTGCCCATAGTGTGTTGGCGTACCGAAGGGTGGAAGGAGATGTGCGTAGTGGAGGAACAGGGGATAGGTCAAATCTAGCTAGAAATGGAAGGAGGCGGGCGAGAAGGAGGAAGGGCGTATGAGGTGGAGGAGGTATGAGTAGTAAGCAGTGAAAGTCGGGGATGAGATGGGGTCTGAAAGAAAAGGAAGGGATAAAGAGCAGAGGGAGGGAGATGTGAGGAGGAAGGGCAAATACACAAGAGGAGAAATAGGTGTAGGATAAAGGAGGGAAGGGAAAGGGAACTACAGCCCGAGAGATATGGGTGGTATCCCAAGTCTCTACAGAAAGTAAGTCGTCGACCCCCAACGAAACATAAGCCTTGTAGCAATGTTAGGTCATAATGCAAAAACATGGATTCAGGTAACAGTATGAAATAAAACATTATAGCATTTACATTCTCATCATAAATACAAATAAAATGTAGTATACAGCGAAAGTTGTACCGGTATGTCAGAATCTGCTGCAGGCAATGGCCTCCCCATCCTCCTCCGTGACGTAGAGGAGCCAGTCCCGTCAAGGTAGTGCAAATGGGGTCGAGCAGGGCGACTATCTCCCCGCGCTCCCGGCCCCCGAGTCGCCCGGCCCTCCATTCTAGTATAGCATTCGTCTAAGATTATGGAGTCCGGGAGGTGCGGGGCACAACCCGGGGATCGTCTGGGAACGGGAAGGGAGCCGAAAAGGATCGGGGAGGTGCAGGGATGGAGGGATCGGAAGGTAGGGAAATTACAGATGGGGAGGGTAGATGGTCACTAGAGGTACAGTAAGGGATCATGCGCCCGAGGCGACATCAACGGTACCTTCCTTTGCAGATAGTATATTTCTTCCCGCCAAGTGTTTTCCCGTGTAGCCATTGGCTTCGGCTGTCCCTGTACATACCATGTGATTTAATAAATCTAGTCTGTAAGAACAGCATGTATGGGAGAGTCAAATAAATCCACATTTGCCGTCAACGCAACCGTCTGCACCAAACCATGTCAGTGAGGACAGCATTAATATAAATAAATAATCACATACAGTACAAATAAGGTATAAGAATCTTATACAGTGTGAGCATATTGATCCCCTTCCTCGCTAGCAGGCCAACTCCCCAGTTGCGGTGGATTGCCCGTCTAGCAAGGAACCTATGGGTCCACACCTGGGTTAGGGATCACTTCGAGGGGCGGACAAACTCTAGGGAAGAGGGGCCAGGAGGGGGCAGGTGGAGGAGTGGGTACCAGGGGAGTGGTGTATGGGGGAGCACAGGATAGCTGGAAATATAGCTAACTACTATAGCTCTGGCAGGGAAAGCTAGCAAGGGCCGTTGGGGCTGGTCACGGAGGGGGCAAAGGAAGGTAATGGTAGTTTCAAGTAGAGGGCTCGATGTGGGAGGGAAAAAGTGCCACAGTAAACGGAAAAACATACATAGTACCTGAAATCCATGTTGCTGAAAATCCAATTTTCTAAGATGTGTAATGACCGAGGGTAGATATAAGTTGTGTCCGTTATGGCTAACGATGAGGTGGTTGTTGGGCAAGGGGTCATCTGAAACCCAACGGGGCCTTATTGGTGTGATGAACGATCCGTTCCACGGGTCGGGGTGCGAAGCAGCCTTCTATCCGGGGAGCTCGATGAGGAGAGCGGCGGAGGCCCATCTTGTAGCCGAAAATCGGCATACCATTCCGGAAGATCCATGGGGGGATACGGAGTTGCTCGCAAAACCTCTGAAGATCTGCCGGAGTCGTGAGGAGGAAAGTGCGGCCCGAGAGTGTGGCAGCAAGACCAAATGGGAAGCGCCATCTGGGAAGCGATGCCTCTTGATCGGAGGGATTGCAGCAGAGGTCGGAGGGCCCTTCTGTGCTTTAAGGTGATGTGGGAGAGATCCTGAAACAACTTTATTTCCGCATCTTGGAAGAGGATCTGCGGTTTCTCTCTTGCCCTGCGAAGGATGTCTTCCTTCAAACGATAATCTACCAGGCAGCATATGATATCTCGAGGAAGTTCGGTCTCTCTTCCCTTGGGGCGTAGAGCGTGATGGAAGCGTTCCATGCTGACAGGGGATTCCGGTGGCCTATCTAGCAGGCCGTTGAAGATGAGAAGTAGTGTATGTTCAAGTTGATCCGCCTCCATGATCTCCGGGACACCTCTTACTCTCAGATTGTGTCGGCGGCCTCGGTTGTCCAGGTCTTCCAGATAGCGGTGCATCTCGAGCATGCGGGTGGTGTGTGCATTGGAAGTCTGCCGAGTCTTAGTCAGTGCCGCTGAGTGGCGCGTGGTCACTTCTTCGATCGAGAGGATGCGGCCTGTAAGGGAGTGAAGGTCGGATTTCAGCTCCGATATCGCCGCTGATAGTGTAGATTTGATATCTAGAGCTATGGTGTTGAGATCGGACCTACGAGGCATCTGTCCCATCAGTGACATCAGATCTGGATGAGATGGTTGAAGGTCTTCCAGCGATGGTCTATCAGGGCTGGTGGTTGGTGAGTATTCCTCAGGTGAGGATGGGGCTGCTTTCCGCACGTGGCACTCAGGCGGTTGAGAGCGGAACAGCTTCGGGAGGCTCCGTCCAGGTTGAGAGTTCGTTTCTTTTGGGTTTTTAGTTGCCGGGGTGTTTCTCCCGGTTTTCCCCATGGTGGAGGTAATGTCGGGTGAGGGATGCCCAAATAAAAGCTTATATAGGGGAGCCCAGGTGCTAGGAGAGAAGATCTAAGCGTCCATCTTAGTCTCGAGCCAGGCCACGCCCCCAATACGCAATTTTTTGATAAAATATAAAAGATGGGGTCATGTTAGGTAAATTGATACTAGACAATTACCCCCCCAAAATACCCCAAATTTCCTATAGGCTAACAAGCCCCCTATGTAATAGCAAATGTGATGTGACAGGTTCTCTTTATGGAGACATCAGGGGTCTTTCAGATCAGCAATCTGCTTTACCAGCTTCTTCTCCTGGCTTTAGGAGCCGGAGAATGTAAACCGTGACACTGGAAGTGATTTAATACACCACTTCCGGGTCCAGTGATCAGAGGAGAGAACAGCAGCTAGAAGCTTGCTGATCTCCCTCCAATCAATGCGGGGAGACCTGCCGTGCTGGTCCTGGGGCCACCCAGGGGATAGCAGAGCTCGGGGAAGCCAGGGGTGGTGGCACAGGGGGGAGGGCACAAACTGCCACTCGGTACAAACAATTATGCAGCTTTATAGCTGCCAGATCGCTTGTACCTGAACAGACATCACCAGCTGTTTTCAACAGTACCAAGAACATGGCTGCAGCCACAGCTGTGTTCTTGGTATAACTGCTTCAAGTTAATGAAGGAATCATATCCACAAATATTCTGTATTGTTTCAGTGCACTGAATTAGGCCCAAACACCATGAGGATACCTACAGCAAACATAAAAGGATCAGCATGCAGAAACAGCTGTACTTTAGCACCGTAATGCAATGCTAACATTGATGAGCAATGCAGGACTGACCCTGCAGAAACAATTTCCAAAATGTTAGTGATTGTGGCTCCTTTGTCTATAACCCCCCTAATGTTTCTGCAGCTGCTCCAACGAGGTGTTTGTCCCAGTATTAATTTCAGGTGAGCATGCTTTTGAAGCGCTACAAAAATTATTAATTTTACTGCCTCTACTCTTAGCGATGCTCAAATGGGATCACCTTCCCTGGGAAAAAGGTAGTCCAGGCAGCAAAAGTTATTTTCAATCTGACTTGCCATCAGTGTTTTTATTAAAAAGGTTGCAATAAAACAAAATAAACCAGAAAACAAATCCTTGCCATCCAGGCTCTGACTAAACAGGCAGGTTCCTCTCTATCAGGTGGTGAGCTTATCTCAGACACCTCACAAAATCTAAGTACTATTCAGCAACCTTTTACCTTTTACTTACACACATCCAACTTGTAGCTCTCTCTCTCTCTCTCTCATGTTTTTTTTTTATTTCACGTTATCCTTTTTTTGTGTGCTATTTTTAAAGCAAAAAGGATTTGATAAGAACTTGTAGTTTTATGTGAAGAAAAGATATTTCCCAAAAACTGTGAGCAGAACATAATAGGAACTGGTATAGCTATTCATATGCACAAAGTTTAAAAAAAAGTTGCTATACTCATTTGAGCAATGTTTGTACTAGTGTTGTTGATACCTTTTATACATAACCTTTATGCTTTCATAATTAAAAACTGTGAAAGTATATCCAAACTTATAGGGTGTCCTCTTAGGCTGTCCTCCTCTCTCTTTAATATGATAAAAATGCACACGAGCCAGGACATCTCTGGGAACAGCATCTGGCAGGAATGAGGGCCTGACAATTCTATGTATCCTGTCTATCGTGAGATCCACCTCCGTGGCATCTGGGAGTAACTCTTTGAGGAGTTGAGTAGTATGTTTGAGGAGTTGTTGTTGTGAGACACTTTCAGGAATGCCCCTAAGCTTAATATTGTTGCGTCTTGCCCTATCTTCCAGATCAGCGCATTTCATTTTTAGCCATTGTATATCAGATGTGTGATCCTCATAGTGATCGATCAGAGAATTGTGCCCTTGAGAGAGGTCTTCTACTCTGCCTTCAACATGAGACACCCGGTCAGATAAGTGCTGCACAGAGATAGACAGCTTATCAAACATGGCTGACATATCCTGTTGCAGTGAAGAACGGAGAGAGAGGAGCATATCTTTCAGATCAGCAGAGGAGGCAGGGAGTGTATTAGATGGGTAAGATTCCAGTGTGACACTTGAAACCTGAGGCTGCTGTGTATCTGAAGGGATACGTGTTACATCATTGTCAGACTGCTTTGCTCTTTTACTCTTGGCTGGGCTGCGTGTGGTTGGGGAGTCTGGAGGAGATAACTCACCCTGCTGCATAAGAGCCTCTGAGGGAGCCAGGGAGGAACGTTGATATATGGATCCTTCAGATCGTGGAGAACGAGACCGTGAGGCAGAAGGATGGACGTAGCCAGCGCCATCTTGTCTTCTGCCTGTCAGCGCAGCTGGAAAGAAGTTTGTGAGCTTCTGCGGCTTTTGGAGACCTTTGCTCCTCTTCCCCATGTCGCCGATTTGTCTACAGAAGGGAGATGTAGGAGTTGAAGACAGTATGACACCAGGTCGGGCTGTAAATCGTCGCTATCAGGGCAGGAATGCACGGAGCTCGTTTAGAATGCGGCCATTACGATCCGCGGCCGGACACGCCCCCCCCTTAGGCTGTCCTCCTGATCTGAACTTCAAACACCTCCCCCTCACCTCATCTCCATTATATAGGAAAGAGCGGTTTTGTAGTTCACAAAAGATAGCTGGGAAGGCTAAAAACATTGTTTGGGATTCCAGTTCAGAAAAGTTACAAGGATACTGGATTACTATCAAAATCAACAGGTATTTTCCTCTACTTGCAGAATACAGCTAAGGACTGGTAAGTATAATTTTTTATTTTTTAGGAATGCACGCATACCGATACTAGTAGTGGCTTCCCGGCCAATCAGCATGGAGCCGGCCAAACAGCATGGAGCTGGCTTCCCAGGCAATCAAGAAGCCAGGCAGCAGGTATAGACGCACTGCCCGGCTTTCTAATTGACCGGGAAGCTGGCTCCATGCTACCGGAAGTACCTGTATCGGCGACTACCGAAATATAAATATTGGTACTTGATACCGAAAAAACAGTATTGGTGCATCCCTAATTTTATTTTTTTCTTCTTTGGTTTAGATAAGTTTTAGGAAGTGGAAAAAGCATGGTAATTATTCATCATTGCAAACTTGCTTTTGACATTTAACTAATAGATGAACAGAAAAACATACTTTTGCTTAGCTTTGGTAATTAGTGTTATCAAAACATGCTAAATCCTTTTAGGTGTTTTAAATGTTATTAAAACTTTTATTACAGCCTCTTACCTAACATAAAACTTCTACTTCATATTCAATATTGCTTACACAAGAAGGCTGAACTAATTGAAAAAAAACGTATCCATTACTTTGGAAGCTATAAGACAAAATTACCCTTTTATGATCAGCATATTGCATAATAGCATGAAATGCAAAATAATTTACATCCCAGTATAAATTGTGGGATATTTTATGTATTCCTGTAAGAGTTAACCTCATTTTCAGTTAGTATTTGATTTTAAAACTATAAATTACAAAGTGCTGTATCTTAATTTCTTTTACTGTATTTCAGTTCTATTCTGAATGGCTTTACATTAGTAGGTTTTATGCACATGAGAAAAAAAAATTCAAGAAGTGTATTCATGAGGAAAAAAACACATTCCTTCTTAATGTTTAACATAAGAAGGTTTTGATTTGTGAAAAGACCTTTAGACAAGGGCCAATGGCAGCAAGATGAGGGATAAAAGTCATCAGGCTTTGGTGTCAGCATTGGTGTCAGTGGCTGCAATAATAACTTGCAGCATTGGTGTCAATGGCTGCATTGGCAGTCTCACACACACACACACACACACACACACCACCAGCTCAGCATGCAATACATTGACATTGCAGGTTGGAGGTAGGAATGGGGGTTGGCAGAGGGTGGGCAGGGCTGTTGCTGGGGATGTAAGCAGACAGGAGGTAGGACAAGAGTAGCAGTGGCAGCAATGCCACTGCAACTACTTAGGGTCCAAACTCTAGATCTGCAAGCTGTGGCTTTCTAGGCTAGCTGCTGAGCCACCACTACAGATGGCCACACTGTGGGAGAGTTGGACTCCCATATACCTCCTTATCTAGGCTCCTAATGTTATTTAATGTATATTTAATCTTTTAAAAAGTGCACTGGTGCAAACGTTAATGCAAACCTCATTGAAGTCAATGGGAGGTGAATCTTCTAAATACATTCTCTCCATTTTCAAGGCTAATAGCAAAGGATTGTCAAACACATGGCATGGCGAGCTAGGCACTGTCCTGGGAGACATACCAATGCAAAAAATAAAATAAAATGACTGCTCATTG